>NW_026729286.1:92500-114463 GCF_030272615.1 Cryptomeria japonica
CCGTTTTTTTCACTATCTTTCAAAACGGAAATTTTAAAATCTCCTTTTTTTTTTGCCTTTTCTGGAAATTAGTGAAGGCAGCGCATCAAAGGTGCGCACCTCGCTGCCCACCTTGGTGTGCTCTGAGGTGCGCACCCGGGAGCGCTACGAAGTGTGCTCCAAGGTGCGGCGTGCACGTTGTCGGAGCCCGGTTTGCCCCGGGTGCGCACCTCGCCTGCACCTTGGCCGGGGTGGGCACCTTGGCTGGGTTTGCCCAGGGTGCGCTCCGAAGCGGGGTTACTGGAGCGCCCCCTCTTTTTTTGTCAGAGCGTTTGGTGGGGTTTCTCGCATTGGCTCTTCCCAGGCCCGGTTGTTGGGTGCGCTCCCACCCTGGCGCGCGCGAAGTTGGAAGTTGGGTTAATTGCCCGGGCGCGCACCTTCGCCAGGGTGGGCACCTTGGTGCGCACACCTTGGCTGGGCTGCGCACCAGGGCGGGCTCAAGATGGCACCAGCATTCCCTTTTTCTCACTATCTTTCAAAACGGAAATTTTAAAATCTCGTTTTTTTTTTGCCTTTTATGGAAATTAGTGAAGGCATCGCATCAAAGGTGCGCACCTCGCTGCCCACCTTGGTGTGCTCCGAGGTGCCCACCACGGTGCGCAACGCCGGTGCGAACCCGGGAGCGCCCCGATGTGTGCTCCAAGGTGCGGCGTGCACGAAGTCGGACCCCGGTTTGCCCCGGGTGCGCACCTCGCGTGCACCTTGGTGCGCACACCTTGGCTGGGTTGCGCGGCCTGGTGGGCACCATGGTGCGCACCAAGGAGCGCTCCGAAGTGTGCTCCAAGGTGCGGCGTGCACGAAGTCGGAGCCCGGTTTGCCCCGGGTACGCACCTCGCGTGCACCTTCGCCGGGGTGGGCACCTCGGCTGGGTTGCGCGCCCTGGTGCGCACCAAGGAGCGCTCCGAAGTGTGCTCCAAGGTGCGGCGTGCACGAAGTCGGAGCCCGGTTTGCCCCGGGTGCGCACCTTCGCCGCGGTGCGCACCATGGCGTGCACGAAGTCGGAGCCCGGTTTGCCCCGGGTGCGCACCTCGCGTGCACCTTCGGCGGGGTTGCGCGCCCTGGTGGGCACCATGGTGCGCACCAAGGAGCGCTCCGAAGTGTGCTCCAAGGTGCGGCGTGCACGAAGTCGGAGCCCGGTTTGCCCCGGGTGCGCACCTCGCGTGCACCTTCGGCGGGGTTGCGCGCCCTGGTGGGCACCATGGTGCGCACCAAGGAGCGCTCCGAAGTGTGCTCCAAGGTGCGGCGTGCACGAAGTCGGAGCCCGGTTTGCCCCGGGTGCGCACCTCGCGTGCACCTTCGCCGCGGTGGGCACCATGGCGTGCACGAAGTCGGAGCCCGGTTTGCCCCGGGTGCGCACCTCGCGTGCACCTTCGCCGGGGTGGGCACCTCGGCTGGGTTGCGCGCCCTGGTGCGCACCAAGGAGCGCTCCGAAGTGTGCTCCAAGGTGCGGCGTGCACGAAGTCGGAGCCCGGTTTGCCCCGGGTGCGCACCTCGCGTGCACCTTCGCCAGGGTGGGCACCTCGGTGTGCTCCGAGGTGCGAACCCGAGAGCGCTCCGAGGTGCCCACGAAGTCGAAAGTCGGGTTAATTGCATTGTTTTCCCCGGGTGCGCTCCGAGGTGCGCAACATCGGCGCGCACCAAGGAGGGCTCCGAAGTGTGCTCCAAGGTGCGCACGATGGCGTGCACCTCTGGTGCGCACGATTCGGAGCTCGGTTTGACCGGGGTGCGCACACCTTGGCTGGGTTGCGCACCTTTTGTGCGCTCCAAGGTGCGCACGAAGTCGGAGCTCGGTTTGCCCCGGGTGCGCACCTTCGCCAGGGTGCGCACCTTGATGCGCACGCCTTGGCTGGGCTGCGCACCTTGGTGGGCGCCATGGTGCGCACCTTTCGTGCGCTCCAAGGTGCGCACGAAGTCGGAGCTCGGTTTGCCCCGGGTGCGCACCTTGGTGGGCGCCATGGTGCACTCCGAGGTGCCCAAGATTGGTGCGCACCAAGGAGCGCTCCGAAGTGCGCTCCAAGGTGCGCGCGAAGTCGAAAGTTGGGTTAATTGTCCGGTTTGCCTCGGGTGCGCACCTTGCGTGCACCTTCGCCAGGGTGGGCGCCTTGGTGCGCACACCTTGGCTGGGCTGCGCACACCTTGGCACCCGCGTTTCCTTCATTTTAAATTTTTTTTTTTTACAATCTCTCAAGTGGGAAATTCTATAATCTCAACTTTTTTTGCCTTTTCAGGAAACTTTTGAATGGAGCGCATCATTGGTGCGCTCCGAAGTGTGCTCCAAAGCTCTCTCCAGCTGCGTGCACCTGCCCCGGCCGCGCACCCGGCCCCGCCCAGCTTCGCTCACCTGTCCCGGGCGTCTGGTGCGGAACCTTAGAGTAAGAAACATCACCGTGCACCTTGGCCAACGTGCGCGACTCGACCGAGCGCGCACTGGCCGAGGTGCACACCGATTTCACCTGGGTGCGCGCGCAGCACCTCGGGCGCACCGGGGTGCGCGCACAACGCCCGGGTTGCACCGTGGCCTGTGTGCTCGGGGCGCCTCGGGTGCGCGCTCGGTGTCGCCCCCGCGCGCGCGGTAGTGCGGGCAGCGCACCCCGGCCCGGCCCGGCCCCGACGAGAACGCAAACGGGCAAAAGGTTTATTCAAATAGCATTGCGACGCCCGGCGAAAAACTAAAAAAGGGTGCAACACCGGGACTTCCCGGGAGGTCACCCATCCCAGTACTACTCCGGCCCAAGCGCGCTTAACTGCGGAGTTCTGATGGGATCCGGTGCACTAACGCTGGTATGATCGCACCCGTTATGAGCTTGTCGCAGTGTGTACTTAGCAAACCGCGACCCACGTGCGAATCCACCCCGGCCACCCACCCCCGTCGAGGTGCACACCCTCCCTCGCGAAGTGCGCCCCGTTCGCCAAGTGTGAGCCCTGCCCGGGTGCGCGCACCTTGCTAGGGCGTCGGGTGTGCACCCGGCCCGGCCTACGTGCGTGCACCTGGAGGGGGCGTCGTGTGCGTGCAGTGTCCCGTCTGCAACGCGGTGCCCACACACCACCTCGGGCGCAACGACCTGCGCTCACATGTGGGCCGAGTGCACCTTGGTGCATGTTCGGGGCGCCTCGGGTGCACGCTCGATCTTGCCCCGGTGCACCAAGGCGCTCGGTTTGCCCCGGGTGCGCACTTGGTGCAAGGTGGGCACCCAAAATAGGGATCAAGCACCAAAACACAAGTTTCGGGATGCAAAATGGGACCCAAGGACCACAAATGCGTTCCAAGACCCATGATGGGTCCACGAGAACAAAAATGTGTTCCGAGACTTAATAAACAAATATTGGGTTTTAGGAGAAGAAACATGCTCTGATGCCCAAAACGAGAATCGACCCCGAAAAGGCCACAGGCCAAAAGTGGGATGCGAGACAAAAAAAAATGGGACCCGAGGACCAAAATTGGGTTCCCAGGTCGAAGACAGGGCAACCGGACAAGAAACGACCTCTAAGGCTCGAAATGAGTCCCGGCGACTAAAACTTGACAAGAAGCACCCATCAGGCACCCAACTCGACACCCATGGGATGCCGACCCACCCGGGCTTCCACCTAGCACACCTTGGCACCCACCCACCCTCGCACCCAACCTCGCACCCAACTTAGCACCTTTGAACCCACATTGGCACTCACCCTGACCCTGGCACCTTGGAACCCACATTGGCACTCACCTTGACCCTGGCACCCACCTTTGCACTCACCTTGGGACCCACCCTGGCTCCCACCTCGGCACCCACCCAGACACCCACCTTGGTTCCTTGGCACCCACCTTGGATCCTTGGCACCCACCCCGACACCCACCTTGGCACGCAACTTGGCTACTTGCCACCCATCTTGGCTCCTTGACGCCCACCCCGACAACCACCCCGTGACCTACCCTGGCTAGGGTTGGTGCACACCCACCCTGGTGCCCACCTTGGCACCCACCCTATGACCCACCTTGGCACGCACCTTAGTACCCACCCCGTTACCCACCCTAGGACCCACCCCGTGACCCACCTTGGCCAGGGTGGGTGCCTTGGTGCGCACAACTTGCCTGGGCTGCACACCAGGGCGGGCTCAAGATGGCACCCGCGTTCCGTTTTTTTCACTATCTTTCAAAACGGAAATTTTAAAATCTCATTTTTTTCTTTTTTTTGCCTTTTCTGGAAATTAGTGAAGGCAGCGCATCAAAGGTGCGCAATGCTGGTGCGAACCCGGGAGCGCTCCGATGTGTGCTCCAAGGTGCGGCGTGCACGAAGTCCGAGCCCGGTTTGCCCCGGGTGCGCACCTCGCGTGCACCTTCGCCGGGGTGAGCACCTTGGCTGGGTTGCGCGCCCTGGTGCGTACCAAGGAGCGCTCTGAAGTGTGCTCCAAGGTGCGGCGTGCACGAAGTCGGAGCCCGGTTTGCCCCGGGTGTGCACCTCGGGTGCGCACCTCGCGTGCACCTTCGCTGCGGTGGGCACCTTGGCTGGGTTGCGCGCCTTGGTGGGCACCATGCAGTGCACGAAGTCGGAGCCCGGTTTGCCCCGGGCGCGCACCTCCGCCAGGGTGGGCACCTTGGTGCGCACAACTTGCCTGGGCTGCGCACCAGGAAGGGCTCAAGATGGCACCCGCGTTCCGTTTTTTTCACTATCTTTCAGAACGGAAATTTTAAAATATCGTTTTTTTTTGCCTTTTCTGGAAATTAGTGAAGGCAGCGCATCAAAGGTGCGCAACGCTGGTGCGAACCTGGGAGCGCTCCGATGTGTGCTCCAAGGTGCGGCGTGCACAAAGTCGGAGCCCGGTTTGCCCCGGGTGCGCCCTGGTGGGCACCATGGTGCGCACCAAGGAGCGCTCCGAAGTGTGCTCCAAGGTGCGGCCTGCACGAAGTCGGAGCCCGGTTTGCCCCGGGTGTGCACCTCGGGTGGGCACCTTGGTGCGCATGCCTTGCCTGGGCTGCGCACCAGGGCGGGCTCAAGATGGCACCCGCGTTCCTTTTTTTTCACTATCTTTCAAAACGGAAATTTTAAAATCTCATTTTTTTTTGCCTTTTTCTGGAAATTAGTGAAGGCAGCGCATCAAAGGTGCGCACCTCGCTGCCCACCACGGTGCGCAACGCCGGTGGGCACCCGGGAGTGCTTCGAAGTGTGCTCCAAGGTGTTGCGTGCACGTTGTCGGAGCCCGGTTTGCCCCGGTGTGCGCACCTCGCGTGCACCTTCGTCGGGGTGGGCACCTTGGCTTGGTTTGCCCCGGCTGCGCTCCGAAGCGGGGTTATTGGAGCGCCGCCTCTTTTTTTGTCGGAGCGTTTGGTGGGGTTTCTCGCATTGGCTCTTCCGAGGCCCGGTTGCCACCCTGGCGCGCACGAAGTCGGAAGTAGGGTTAATTGCCCGGGTGCGCACCTTTGCCAGGGTGGCACCTTACCTGGGCTGCGCACCAGGGCGGGCTCAAGATGGCACGCGCGTTCCGTTTTTTTCACTATCTTTCAAAACGGAAATTTTAAAATCTCCTTTTTTTTTTGCCTTTTCTGGAAATTAGTGAAGGCAGCGCATCAAAGGTGCGCACCTCGCTGCCCACCTTGGTGTGCTCTGAGGTGCGCACCCGGGAGCGCTACGAAGTGTGCTCCAAGGTGCGGCGTGCACGTTGTCGGAGCCCGGTTTGCCCCGGGTGCGCACCTCGCCTGCACCTTGGCCGGGGTGGGCACCTTGGCTGGGTTTGCCCAGGGTGCGCTCCGAAGCGGGGTTACTGGAGCGCCCCCTCTTTTTTTGTCAGAGAGTTTGGTGGGGTTTCTCGCATTGGCTCTTCCCAGGCCCGGTTGTTGGGTGCGCTCCCACCCTGGCGCGCGCGAAGTTGGAAGTTGGGTTAATTGCCCGGGCGCGCACCTTCGCCAGGGTGGGCACCTTGGTGCGCAAACCTTGGCTGGGCTGCGCACCAGGGCGGGCTCAAGATGGCACCAGCATTCCCTTTTTCTCACTATCTTTCAAAACGGAAATTTTAAAATCTCGTTTTTTTTTTGCCTTTTATGGAAATTAGTGAAGGCATCGCATCAAAGGTGCGCACCTCGCTGCCCACCTTGGTGTGCTCCGAGGTGCCCACCACGGTGCGCAACGCCGGTGCGAACCCGGGAGCGCCCCGATGTGTGCTCCAAGGTGCGGCGTGCACGAAGTCGGACCCCGGTTTGCCCCGGGTGCGCACCTCGCGTGCACCTTGGTGCGCACACCTTGGCTGGGTTGCGCGGCCTGGTGGGCACCATGGTGCGCACCAAGGAGCGCTCCGAAGTGTGCTCCAAGGTGCGGCGTGCACGAAGTCGGAGCCCGGTTTGCCCCGGGTGCGCACCTTCGCCGCGGTGGGCACCATGGCGTGCACGAAGTCGGAGCCCGGTTTGCCCCGGGTGCGCACCTCGCGTGCACCTTCGCCGGGGTGGGCACCTCGGCTGGGTTGCGCGCCCTGGTGCGCACCAAGGAGCGCTCTGAAGTGTGCTCCAAGGTGCGGCGTGCACGAAGTCGGAGCCCGGTTTGCCCCGGGTGTGCACCTCGCGTGCACCTTCGCTGCGGTGGGCACCTTGGCTGGGTTGCGCGCCTTGGTGGGCACCATGCAGTGCACGAAGTCGGAGCCCGGTTTGCCCCGGGCGCGCACCTCCGCCAGGGTGGGCACCTTGGTGCGCACAACTTGCCTGGGCTGCGCACCAGGAAGGGCTCAAGATGGCACCCGCGTTCCGTTTTTTTCACTATCTTTCAGAACGGAAATTTTAAAATATCGTTTTTTTTTGCCTTTTCTGGAAATTAGTGAAGGCAGCGCATCAAAGGTGCGCAACGCTGGTGCGAACCTGGGAGCGCTCCGATGTGTGCTCCAAGGTGCGGCGTGCACGAAGTCGGACCCCGGTTTGCCCCGGGTGCGCACCTCGCGTGCACCTTGGTGCGCACACCTTGGCTGGGTTGCGCGCCCTGGTGGGCACCATGGTGCGCACCAAGGAGCGCTCCGAAGTGTGCTCCAAGGTGCGGCGTGCACGAAGTCGGAGCCCGGTTTGCCCCGGGTGCGCACCTCGCGTGCACCTTCGCCGCGGTGGGCACCATGGCGTGCACGAAGTCGGAGCCCGGTTTGCCCCGGGTGCGCACCTCGCGTGCACCTTCGCCGGGGTGGGCACCTTGGTGTGCAGACCTTGGCTGGGTTGCGCGCCCTGGTGGGCACCATGGTGCGCACCAAGGAGCGCTCCGAAGTGTGCTCCAAGGTGCGGCCTGCACGAAGTCGGAGCCCGGTTTGCCCCGGGTGTGCACCTCGGGTGGGCACCTTGGTGCGCATGCCTTGCCTGGGCTGCGCACCAGGGCGGGCTCAAGATGGCACCCGCGTTCCTTTTTTTTCACTATCTTTCAAAACGGAAATTTTAAAATCTCATTTTTTTTTGCCTTTTTCTGGAAATTAGTGAAGGCAGCGCATCAAAGGTGCGCACCTCGCTGCCCACCACGGTGCGCAACGCCGGTGGGCACCCGGGAGTGCTTCGAAGTGTGCTCCAAGGTGCTGCGTGCACGTTGTCGGAGCCCGGTTTGCCCCGGGTGCGCACCTCGCGTGCACCTTCGTCGGGGTGGGCACCTTGGCTGGGTTTGCCCCGGCTGCGCTCCGAAGCGGGGTTATTGGAGCGCCGCCTCTTTTTTTGTCGGAGCGTTTGGTGGGGTTTCTCGCATTGGCTCTTCCGAGGCCCGGTTGCCACCCTGGCGCGCACGAAGTCGGAAGTAGGGTTAATTGCCCGGGTGCGCACCTTTGCCAGGGTGGGCACCTTACCTGGGCTGCGCACCAGGGCGGGCTCAAGATGGCACGCGCGTTCCGTTTTTTTCACTATCTTTCAAAACGGAAATTTTAAAATCTCCTTTTTTTTTTGCCTTTTCTGGAAATTAGTGAAGGCAGCGCATCAAAGGTGCGCACCTCGCTGCCCACCTTGGTGTGCTCTGAGGTGCGCACCCGGGAGCGCTACGAAGTGTGCTCCAAGGTGCGGCGTGCACGTTGTCGGAGCCCGGTTTGCCCCGGGTGCGCACCTCGCCTGCACCTTGGCCGGGGTGGGCACCTTGGCTGGGTTTGCCCAGGGTGCGCTCCGAAGCGGGGTTACTGGAGCGCCCCCTCTTTTTTTGTCAGAGCGTTTGGTGGGGTTTCTCGCATTGGCTCTTCCCAGGCCCGGTTGTTGGGTGCGCTCCCACCCTGGCGCGCGCGAAGTTGGAAGTTGGGTTAATTGCCCGGGCGCGCACCTTCGCCAGGGTGGGCACCTTGGTGCGCACACCTTGGCTGGGCTGCGCACCAGGGCGGGCTCAAGATGGCACCAGCATTCCCTTTTTCTCACTATCTTTCAAAACGGAAATTTTAAAATCTCGTTTTTTTTTTGCCTTTTATGGAAATTAGTGAAGGCATCGCATCAAAGGTGCGCACCTCGCTGCCCACCTTGGTGTGCTCCGAGGTGCCCACCACGGTGCGCAACGCCGGTGCGAACCCGGGAGCGCCCCGATGTGTGCTCCAAGGTGCGGCGTGCACGAAGTCGGACCCCGGTTTGCCCCGGGTGCGCACCTCGCGTGCACCTTGGTGCGCACACCTTGGCTGGGTTGCGCGGCCTGGTGGGCACCATGGTGCGCACCAAGGAGCGCTCCGAAGTGTGCTCCAAGGTGCGGCGTGCACGAAGTCGGAGCCCGGTTTGCCCCGGGTACGCACCTCGCGTGCACCTTCGCCGGGGTGGGCACCTCGGCTGGGTTGCGCGCCCTGGTGCGCACCAAGGAGCGCTCCGAAGTGTGCTCCAAGGTGCGGCGTGCACGAAGTCGGAGCCCGGTTTGCCCCGGGTGCGCACCTTCGCCGCGGTGCGCACCATGGCGTGCACGAAGTCGGAGCCCGGTTTGCCCCGGGTGCGCACCTCGCGTGCACCTTCGGCGGGGTTGCGCGCCCTGGTGGGCACCATGGTGCGCACCAAGGAGCGCTCCGAAGTGTGCTCCAAGGTGCGGCGTGCACGAAGTCGGAGCCCGGTTTGCCCCGGGTGCGCACCTCGCGTGCACCTTCGGCGGGGTTGCGCGCCCTGGTGGGCACCATGGTGCGCACCAAGGAGCGCTCCGAAGTGTGCTCCAAGGTGCGGCGTGCACGAAGTCGGAGCCCGGTTTGCCCCGGGTGCGCACCTCGCGTGCACCTTCGCCGCGGTGGGCACCATGGCGTGCACGAAGTCGGAGCCCGGTTTGCCCCGGGTGCGCACCTCGCGTGCACCTTCGCCGGGGTGGGCACCTCGGCTGGGTTGCGCGCCCTGGTGCGCACCAAGGAGCGCTCCGAAGTGTGCTCCAAGGTGCGGCGTGCACGAAGTCGGAGCCCGGTTTGCCCCGGGTGCGCACCTCGCGTGCACCTTCGCCAGGGTGGGCACCTCGGTGCGCACACCTTCTCAATGTTTTCTTGCCTTTTCTGGAAATTGGTGAAGGCAGCGCATCAAAGGTGCGCACCTCGGTGTGCTCCGAGGTGCGAACCCGAGAGCGCTCCGAGGTGCCCACGAAGTCGAAAGTCGGGTTAATTGCATTGTTTTCCCCGGGTGCGCTCCGAGGTGCGCAACATCGGCGCGCACCAAGGAGGGCTCCGAAGTGTGCTCCAAGGTGCGCACGATGGCGTGCACCTCTGGTGCGCACGATTCGGAGCTCGGTTTGACCGGGGTGCGCACACCTTGGCTGGGTTGCGCACCTTTTGTGCGCTCCAAGGTGCGCACGAAGTCGGAGCTCGGTTTGCCCCGGGTGCGCACCTTCGCCAGGGTGCGCACCTTGATGCGCACGCCTTGGCTGGGCTGCGCACCTTGGTGGGCGCCATGGTGCGCACCTTTCGTGCGCTCCAAGGTGCGCACGAAGTCGGAGCTCGGTTTGCCCCGGGTGCGCACCTTGGTGGGCGCCATGGTGCACTCCGAGGTGCCCAAGATTGGTGCGCACCAAGGAGCGCTCCGAAGTGCGCTCCAAGGTGCGCGCGAAGTCGAAAGTTGGGTTAATTGTCCGGTTTGCCTCGGGTGCGCACCTTGCGTGCACCTTCGCCAGGGTGGGCGCCTTGGTGCGCACACCTTGGCTGGGCTGCGCACACCTTGGCACCCGCGTTTCCTTCATTTTAAATTTTTTTTTTTTACAATCTCTCAAGTGGGAAATTCTATAATCTCAACTTTTTTTGCCTTTTCAGGAAACTTTTGAATGGAGCGCATCATTGGTGCGCTCCGAAGTGTGCTCCAAAGCTCTCTCCAGCTGCGTGCACCTGCCCCGGCCGCGCACCCGGCCCCGCCCAGCTTCGCTCACCTGTCCCGGGCGTCTGGTGCGGAACCTTAGAGTAAGAAACATCACCGTGCACCTTGGCCAACGTGCGCGACTCGACCGAGCGCGCACTGGCCGAGGTGCACACCGATTTCACCTGGGTGCGCGCGCAGCACCTCGGGCGCACCGGGGTGCGCGCACAACGCCCGGGTTGCACCGTGGCCTGTGTGCTCGGGGCGCCTCGGGTGCGCGCTCGGTGTCGCCCCCGCGCGCGCGGTAGTGCGGGCAGCGCACCCCGGCCCGGCCCGGCCCCGACGAGAACGCAAACGGGCAAAAGGTTTATTCAAATAGCATTGCGACGCCCGGCGAAAAACTAAAAAAGGGTGCAACACCGGGACTTCCCGGGAGGTCACCCATCCCAGTACTACTCCGGCCCAAGCGCGCTTAACTGCGGAGTTCTGATGGGATCCGGTGCACTAACGCTGGTATGATCGCACCCGTTATGAGCTTGTCGCAGTGTGTACTTAGCAAACCGCGACCCACGTGCGAATCCACCCCGGCCACCCACCCCCGTCGAGGTGCACACCCTCCCTCGCGAAGTGCGCCCCGTTCGCCAAGTGTGAGCCCTGCCCGGGTGCGCGCACCTTGCTAGGGCGTCGGGTGTGCACCCGGCCCGGCCTACGTGCGTGCACCTGGAGGGGGCGTCGTGTGCGTGCAGTGTCCCGTCTGCAACGCGGTGCCCACACACCACCTCGGGCGCAACGACCTGCGCTCACATGTGGGCCGAGTGCACCTTGGTGCATGTTCGGGGCGCCTCGGGTGCACGCTCGATCTTGCCCCGGTGCACCAAGGCGCTCGGTTTGCCCCGGGTGCGCACTTGGTGCAAGGTGGGCACCCAAAATAGGGATCAAGCACCAAAACACAAGTTTCGGGATGCAAAATGGGACCCAAGGACCACAAATGCGTTCCAAGACCCATGATGGGTCCACGAGAACAAAAATGTGTTCCGAGACTTAATAAACAAATATTGGGTTTTAGGAGAAGAAACATGCTCTGATGCCCAAAACGAGAATCGACCCCGAAAAGGCCACAGGCCAAAAGTGGGATGCGAGACAAAAAAAAATGGGACCCGAGGACCAAAATTGGGTTCCCAGGTCGAAGACAGGGCAACCGGACAAGAAACGACCTCTAAGGCTCGAAATGAGTCCCGACGACTAAAACTTGACAAGAAGCACCCATCAGGCACCCAACTCGACACCCATGGGATGCCGACCCACCCGGGCTTCCACCTAGCACACCTTGGCACCCACCCACCCTCGCACCCAACCTCGCACCCAACTTAGCACCTTTGAACCCACATTGGCACTCACCCTGACCCTGGCACCTTGGAACCCACATTGGCACTCACCTTGACCCTGGCACCCACCTTTGCACTCACCTTGGGACCCACCCTGGCTCCCACCTCGGCACCCACCCAGACACCCACCTTGGTTCCTTGGCACCCACCTTGGATCCTTGGCACCCACCCCGACACCCACCTTGGCACGCAACTTGGCTACTTGCCACCCACCTTGGCTCCTTGACGCCCACCCCGACAACCACCCCGTGACCTACCCTGGCTAGGGTTGGTGCACACCCACCCTGGTGCCCACCTTGGCACCCACCCTATGACCCACCTTGGCACGCACCTTAGTACCCACCCCGTTACCCACCCTAGGACCCACCCCGTGACCCACCTTGGCCAGGGTGGGTGCACCCACCCTGGTGCCCACCTTGGCACCCACCCATCCTAGCACCCAGCCTGTGACCGGGCTTGGAACCCAACCTTGCACCCGCACCCGTCTTGGCCAGTGTGGGTGCGCACCCATCCTGGCACCCACGTTGTGACACACCCTTTAACCCACGCACCCTAGCACCCACGTTGGCACCCACCTTGGAACCCAACCTAGCAACTTGGCACCCACCCCGTGACCCACCTTGGCATCCACCATAGCAGTCGCCGACTTGGCACCCACCTCGGCACCCACCTTGACACTTGTGGACCCACCTTGCCACTCACCCTAGCATCGACCCATCCTAGCACCCACCCTGGCACCTTTGCACCCTAGCACTCACCCATCCTAGCACCTAACCTGTGACCCACCTTGACACTCACCCTCGCACCCACCTTGGAACCCAACCTAGCACCCACCCACCCTGACACCAACCCTAGCACCTACCCACCCTTGCACCCACCCTGTGACCCATCTTGGCACCCACCCATCCTACCACTCAACCTATCACCCACCTTCTCACCCACCTTGGCATCCACCTTAGCACCCACCCACACTGGCACCTTGGCACCCACCTCGGGCAAGGTGGGTGCACACCCACCCTGGCACCCAATTTAGAACCCACCGAGCATGTTACCCACCTTGGCACCCACATTGCAGCCCACCCTAGTACCCACCCTATGACCCACATTGGCATCCACACCCTAGCACCCAGGCACCTCGACACCCGCCTTGACACCCACCCTAGCACTGAACCTGTGACCCACCTTGGAACTCACCCTAGAACCCACCCACCCTGTGAACCACCTTGGCATCCACCTTAGCACCCACCCACCTTGGCACCCACTCTAGCACTCACCCATCCTAACACCCAACTTGTTACCCACCTTGGCACCCGCCCTCGCGTCCACCTTGAAACCCACCCTAGCACCCACCCACGCAGGAGCCCACCTTGGCACCCAACCTAACACCCACGCATCCTGGCACCCAACTTGTGACCCACCTTGGAACCCACCCTAGTACCCACCTTTGAACCCACTATATCACCAACCCACCTTGGCACCCACCCTATGACCCTCTTTGGAATCCACCCTAGCACGCACCCACCCTGGCACCCACCATGGAGCGCACCCTAGCACCCACCCACCTCGGCACGCACCTCAACACCCACCTTGGTGTGCGCACTGCGCCAACCTCTCAAAGACCCTATGTGGTGCGCTCCAAAGTGTACACCTTTGGTGCGCTCCAAGGTGCGCACCTTTGGTGCACACCGAGGTGCACACCAAAGTGTGCACCGAGGTGAGCACCAAAGTGCACTCCAGGGTGCACACCAAGGCGTGCACCTTTGGTGCGGTCAATGCAAACGAATTCGGAAGTTGGGGTCGATGTCCTAATCGCTGCTGCAGACTACACGTATGAGAATCGGACAAATAGCTTTATATAGGGGAGGTGTTGCGTTTGATGGGTCGACTCCCCTGGTTGTGTGCACTGCACCAACTTCAAAGACCCTGTCTTGTTTAAGAAGTCAAAAGTTGGGGTGGATGTCCTAATCATTGCTGCAGTCTACGCATGTATGAGAATCAGACAAATAGCTTATATAGGGGAGGTGTTGCATTCGGTGGGTTGACTCCCCTGGTTGTGCGCACTGCGCCAACCTCAAAGACCCCGCATAGCAGAAGAAGTCGGAAGTCGGATTTTGGTGAGCACCAAGGCGTGCACCTTTGGTGCGGTCAACGCAGACGAATTCAGAAGTTGGGGTGGATGTCCTAATCGTTGTTGCAGGCTACACATGTATGAGAATCAGACAAATAGCTTATATAGGGGAGGTGTTGGGTTTGATGGGTCAACTCCCTTGGTTGTGCGCATTACGCCAACCTCAAAGACCTTGTTTTCGTTAAGAAGTCAAAAGTTGGGGTCAATGTCCTAATGGCTCCTGCAGGCTACACATGTATGAGAATCGGACAAATAGCTTATATAGGGGAGGTGTTGGGTTTGATGGGTCGACTCCCCTGGTTGTGCGCATTACGTCAACCTCAAAGACCTTGTTTTCGTTAAGAAGTCAAAAGTTGGGGTCGATGTCCTAATTGCTCCTGTAGACTACACATGTATGAGAATCAGACAAATAGCTTATATAGGGGAGGTGTTGGGTTTGATGGGTTGACTCCCCTAGTTGTTCGCATTACACCAACCTCAAAGACCTTGTTTTCGTTTAGAAGCCGAAAGTTGGGGTCGATGTCCTAATTGCTCCTGCAGGCTACGCATGTATGAGAATCAGACAAATAGCTTATATAGGGGAGGTGTTGGGTTTGATGGGTCGACTCCCCTGGTTGTGCGCATTGCGCCAACCTCAAAGACCCTGCATTGCGGATGAAGTCGAAAGTCAGAGTTTGGTGTGCTACAAGGTGTGGTCGAAGGTGCTCACCTAGGTGTGCACCTTTGGAGCACAGGAAAAGTGCCCTCCAAAAGTGCGCACCTTTGGAGTGCACAAAAGTGCCCTCCAAAAGTGCGCACCTTTGGAGCGCAGAAAAGTGCCCTCCAAAAAGTGCCCTCCAAAAGTGCGCACCTTTGGAGCGCAGAAAAGTGCCCTCCAAAAAGTGCCCTCCAAAAGTGCGCACCTTTGGAGCGCAGAAAAGTGCCCTCCAAAAAGTGCCCTCCAAAAGTGCGCACCTTTGGAGCGCAGAAAAGTGCCCTCCAAAAAGTGCCCTCCAAAAGTGCGCACCTTTGGAGCGCAGAAAAGTGCCCTCCAAAAAGTGCCCTCCAAAAGTGCGCACCTTTGGAGCGCAGAAAAGTGCCCTCCAAAAAGTGCCCTCCAAAAGTGCGCACCTTTGGAGCGCAGAAAAGTGCCCTCCAAAAAGTGCCCTCCAAAAGTGCGCACCTTTGGAGCGCAGAAAAGTGCCCTCCAAAAAGTGCCCTCCAAAAGTGCGCACCTTTGGAGCGCAGAAAAGTGCCCTCCAAAAAGTGCCCTCCAAAAGTGCGCACCTTTGGAGCGCAGAAAAGTGCCCTCCAAAAAGTGCCCTCCAAAAGTGCGCACCTTTGGAGCGCAGAAAAGTGCCCTCCAAAAAGTGCCCTCCAAAAGTGCGCACCTTTGGAGCGCAGAAAAGTGCCCTCCAAAAGTGCGCACCTTTGGAGCGCACAAAAGTGCCCTCCAAAAGTGCGCACTTTTGGTGCGCACCAAGGCGCTGGTTCGGTCGTTGCAGGCGAGTTCGGAAGTTGGGGTCGATGTCCTGAGCGGAGGTGCAAACTACACAGGTGTCGGAATCGGACAAATAGCTTATATAGGGGAGGTGTATGCTTCGATGGGTCGACTCCCCAGGTTGAGCGCACCGCGCCAACCTCAAAGACCCTACGGTATGGATGAAGTCGGAAGTTGGGTCCGATGACCGATTCGATTAGTAGGTATGCTCATGAGGTCGGAATTTGGGTCCGATGACCTGCCATGTGCAGGAAGGCGAATGTTGACACTGTGCGTTGCAAGGTGCACACCAAGGCGCTGGTGCGGTCTTTTTAGTCGAGTTCGGAAGTTGGGGTCGATGTCCTGATCGGAGGTGCAAGCTACACAGGTGTGGGAATCGGACAAATAGCTTATATAGGGGAGGTGTATGCTTCGTTGGGTCGACTCCCCGGGTTGAGCGCACCGCGCCAACCTCAAAGACCCTACGGTATGGATGAAGTCGGAAGTTGGGTCCGATGACCGATTCGATATGTAGGCATACTCGCGAGGTCGGAATTTGGGTCCGATGACCTGCCACGTGCAGGAAGGCGAATGTTGGCACTGTGCGTTGCAAGGTGCGCACCAAGGCGCTGGTTCGGTCGTTGGAGGCGAGTTCGGAAGTTGGGGTCGATGTCTTGATCGGAGGTGCAAACTACACAGGTGTGGGAATCGGACAAATAGCTTATATAGGGGAGGTGTATGCTTCGTTGGGTCGACTCCCCGGGTTGAGCGCACCGCGCCAACCTCAAAGACCCTACGGTATGGATGAAGTCGGAAGTTGGGTCCGATGACCGATTCGATATGTAGGCATACTCGCGAGGTCGGAATTTGGGTCCGATGACCTGCCATGTGCAGGAAGGCGAATGTTGGGACTGTGCGTCGCAAGGTGCGCACCAAGGCGCTGGTGCCGTCGTTGCAGTCGAGTTCGGAAGTTGGGGTCGATGTCCTGGTCAGAGGTGCAAACTACACAGGTGTGGGAATCGGACAAATAGCTTATATAGGGGAGGTGTATGCTTCGATGGGTCGACTCCCTGGGTTGAGCGCACCGCGCCAACCTCAAAGACCCTACAGTATGGATGAAGTCGGAAGTTGGGTCCGATGACCGATTCGATACGTAGGCATATTGGCGAGGTCTGAATTTGTGTCCGATGACCTGCCATGCGCAGGAAGGCGGAATTTGGGTCCGATGACCGAGTTGATGGCGTGCCATGCGCAGAAAGGCGGAATTTGGGTCCGATGACCGAGTTGATGTTGATGGCCCGCCATGCACAGGAAGGCGGAATTTGGGTCCGATGACCGATTTGAAGGCGTGCCATACGCAAAAAGGCGGAGTTTGGGTCCGATGACCGAGTTGATATTGATGGCCCGCCATGCGCAGGAAGGCGGAATTTGGGTCCGATGACCTGACATACGCATGGAGTCCGACTCGGGGGCCGATGTTCGATTCGATGACTTGCATTGTGGGTAAAGTCGGAAGTTGTGGTCTTTGACCCGATTCGATGACCAGACTTCGGCTGCTTGAGAATCGGACAAATAACTTATATAGGGGAGGTAGTGTTCTCGAGCATCCTCCCCCCGTGCCCGTTTATGTCGATTGATGCTGGTGCTCGACTGGTTGGAGCGCTCGGATGCAAAAATCTTGCACCAGGATTTATCGATTGTGATGGACACGGCAAGTCTCCTGATTGCTATGCAGGAGCTCATCGTGAATCTCTATGCGGCCTTGGTATGGACTCGACCTGCGGAATGGTTCGGCAATGGTAGTCGCTCCAACACGTCCTTGCAATGGCCACAGAGGTGATTCGACTAGAGCTCCAGTCTAGCTTTTGGGTTGCTTGGCGGACTGGTATAGCCGCGATCGAGTTCCGGCCATGAACGTTTTAGATAGCTCTTGGGCTTTCTGGGACGGAAGTCGGAAGTTTGGGCTGTTGTCCGATTTGATGACCATTCTTCGGATGTGTGAGAATCGGACAAATAACTTATATAGGGGACTGTGTTGTCTCACGCAGCCCCCTCCGTGCCCCTCTATCTCGACCGATGTTGGTGCTTGAAAGGGTTGGGATCGCTCGGATTTATAAACGTGCACCACCATTTGTCGAGTGTGAGGGACGCGGCAGGTCTCCTAAATGCTATGCGGGCGCTCTCTGAGAATCTCTATCCGGCCTCGACACAGACTAGTCTTGCTGAATGGTTTGGCACTGGTAGTCGATCCAACACGTCGTTGTTGTGGCCGCCTAGGCGATTCGATTCGAGCCCCCGTCTAGCTTTTGGGTTGCTTGGCGGATTTTGCCCTATCCGCAAGTGAGCTCGGTCCCTAAACGTTCGAGAAACCCGATTGCTATGCGCCGACTCTCTTTCTTGCGAGCCTCCATCTAGCTTTTGGGTCTCTACGGAACGGAAGTCGGAATCTGGGACCGTTGTTTGATTCGACGAGGCAGACTACGGTTGTGCGAGAATCGGACAAATAACTTATATAGGGGAGGTGTTGACTGGAGCATTCTCCCCCGTGCCCCTCTAACTCGACCAATGCTGGCGCTCGAACGGTGGTAGCGCTCGGATTTTCATTGAGCGCCAGCATTGGTCGATTTAGAGGGGCATGCGAGATTCCCGAATGCTATGCGAGGGCTCTAACGGAAATGTCTATTGGTTTCGGTATGGATGCAATTGCGAGTGGTTCGGCAAAGGTAGTCGTTCCGATGCGTCCATGTCGTGGCCAAATCGATAATTCGATTTGAGCCCTCGTATAGCATTTGGGTCTCTCGATGTGATTCCGCATTCCAGTCCCTTTGGGCACTGCTTGAGCCGCATCCCAGGGGGTTCCCTTCCCAATAATCTGCCTCGCAACCCGATTGCTATGCGGTGAGGCTCCTCGGCCGCCTCGGAACTATCTGTGTATCAGACGCATCGCGGGATAAGGGGTTGGCAACGGTAGTCGCCCCAAGCGCGTCCGATGCTTGGACCATTCCGAGGCGGCCCTGAAGCCTCTTCCGTCTAGCCGTTGGGTCCTTCTCGCCGCATCCCTCGCCTCGCACCCCGATTGCTATGCGGTGAGGCTCCTCGGCCGCCTCGGAACTATCTGTGTATCGGACGCGTCGCGGGATAAGGGGTTGTCACTGGTAGTCGCCCCAAGCGCGTCCGATGCTTGGACCATTCCGAGGCGGCCCTGAAGCCTCTTCCGTCTAGCCGTTGGGTCCTTCTCGCCGCATCCCTCGCCTCGCACCCCGATTGCTATGCGGTGAGGCTCCTCGGCCGCCTCGGAACTATCTGTGTATCGGACGCGTCGCGGGATAAGGGGTTGTCATTGGTAGTCGCCCCAAGCGCGTCCGATGCTTGGACCATTCCGAGGCGGCCCTGAAGCCTCTTCCGTCTAGCCGTTGGGTCCTTCTCGCCGCATCCCTCGCCTCGCACCCCGATTGCTATGCGGTGAGGCTCCTCGGCCGCCTCGGAACTATCTGTGTATCGGACGCGTCGCGGGATAAGGGGTTGTCACTGGTAGTCGCCCCAAGCGCGTCCGATGCTTGGACCATTCCGAGGCGGCCCTGAAGCCTCTTCCGTCTAGCCGTTGGGTCCTTCTCGCCGCATCCCTCGCCTCGCACCCCGATTGCTATGCGGTGAGGCTCCTCGGCCGCCTCGGAACTATCTGTGTATCGGACGCGTCGCGGGATAAGGGGTTGTCACTGGTAGTCGCCCCAAGCGCGTTCGATGCTTGGACCATTCCGAGGCGGCCCTGAAGCCTCTTCCGTCTAGCCGTTGGGTCCTTCTCGCCGCATCCCTCGCCTCGCACCCCGATTGCTATGCGGTGAGGCTCCTCGGCCGCCTTGGAACTATCTGTGTATCGGACGCGTCGCGGGATAAGGGGTTGTCACTGGTAGTCGCCCCAAGCGCGTCCGATGCTTGGACCATTCCGAGGCGGACCCGAAGCCTCTTCCGTCTAGCCGTTGGGTCCTTCTCGCCGCATCCTTCGCCTCGCACCCCGATTGCTATGCGGTGAGGCTCCTCGGCCGCCTCGGAACTATCTGTGTATCGGACGCGTCGCGGGATAAGGGGTTGTCACTGGTAGTCGCCCCAAGCGCGTCCGATGCTTGGACCATTCCGAGGCGGACCCGAAGCCTCTTCCGTCTAGCCGTTGGGTCCTTCTCGCCGCATCCCTCGCCTCGCACCCCGATTGCTATGCGGTGAGGCTCCTCGGCCGCCTTGGAACTATCTGTGTATCGGACGCGTCGCGGGATAAGGGGTTGTCACTGGTAGTCGCCCCAAGCGCGTCCGATGCTTGGACCATTCCGAGGCGGACCCGAAGCCTCTTCCGTCTAGCCGTTGGGTCCTTCTCGCCGCATCCCTCGCCTCGCACCCCGATTGCTATGCGGTGAGGCTCCTCGGCCGCCTTGGAACTATCTGTGTATCGGACGCGTCGCGGGATAAGGGGTTGTCACTGGTAGTCGCCCCAAGCGCGTCCGATGCTTGGACCATTCCGAGGCGGACCCGAAGCCTCTTCCGTCTAGCCGTTGGGTCCTTCTCGCCGCATCCCTCGCCTCGCACCCCGATTGCTATGCGGTGAGGCTCCTCGGCCGCCTTGGAACTATCTGTGTATCGGACGCGTCGCGGGATAAGGGGTTGTCACTGGTAGTCGCCCCAAGCGCGTCCGATGCTTGGACCATTCCGAGGCGGCCCCGAAGCCTCTTCCGTGTAGCCGTTGGGTCGTTCTCGCCGCATCCCTCGCCTCGCACCCCGATTGCTATGCGGTGAGGCTCCTCGGCCGCCTTGGAACTATCTGTGTATCGGACGCGTCGTGGGATAAGGGGTTGTCACTGGTAGTCGCCCCAAGCGCGTCCGATGCTTGGACCATTCCGAGGCGGCCCCGAAGCCTCTTCCGTGTAGCCGTTGGGTCCTTCTCGCCGCATCCCTCGCCTCGCACCCCGATTGCTATGCGGTGAGGCTCCTCGGCCGCCTTGGAACTATCTGTGTATCGGACGCGTCGCGGGATAAGGGGTTGTCACTGGTAGTCGCCCCAAGCGCGTCCGATGCTTGGACCATTCCGAGGCGGACCTGAAGCCTCTTCCCTCTAGCCGTTGGGGCTTTCTCGCCGCATCCCTCGCCTCGCACCCTGATTGCTATGCTGTGAGGCTCCTCGGCCGCCTTGGAACTATCTGTGTATCGGACGCATCGCGGGATAAGGGGTTGGCAGTGGTAGTCGCCCCAAGCGCATCCGATGCTTGGACCATTCCGAGGCGGCCCTGCAGCCTCTTCCGTCTAGCCGTTGGGGCCATCTCGCCGCATCCCCCACCTCGCACCACGATTGCTATGCGGTGAGGCTCCTTGGCCGCCTCGGAACTATCTGTGTATCGGACGCATCGCGGGATAAGGGGTTGTCACTGGTAGTCGCCCCAAGCGCGTCCGATGCTTGGACTATTCCGAGGCGGCCCTGCAGCCTCTTCCGTCTAGCCGTTGGGGCCATCTCGCTGCATCCCCCACCTCCTCGGCCGCCTCGGAACTATCTGTGTATCGGACGCATCGCGGGATAAGGGGTTGGCAGTGGTAGTCGCCCCAAGCGCGTCCGATGCTTGGACTATTCCGAGGCAGCCCTGCAGCCTCTTCCGTCTAGCCTTTGGGGCCATCTCGCCGCATCCCTCGCCTCGCACCCCGATTGCTATGCGGTGAGGCTCCTCGGCCGCCTGGGAACTATCTTCGTATCGGACGCATCGCGGGATAAGGGGTTGTCACTGGTAGTCGCCCCAAGCGCGTCCGATGCTTGGACTATTCCGAGGCGGCCCTGTGGCCTCTTCCGTCTAGCCGTTGGGGCCATCTCGCCGCATCCCCCACCTCGCACCCCGATTGCTATGCGGTGAGGCTCTTCGGCCGCCTTGGAACTATCTTCGTATCGGACGCATCGCGGGATAAGGGGTTGTCACTGGTAGTGGCCCCAAGCGCGTCCGATGCTTGGACTATTCCGAGGCGGCCCTGCAGCCTCTTCCGTCTAGCCGTTGGGGCCATCTCGCCGCATCCCCCACCTCGCACCCCGATTGCTATGCGGTGAGGCTCCTCGGCCGCCTTGGAACTATCTTCGTATCGGACGCATCGCGGGATAAGGGGTTGTCACTGGTAGTCGCCCCAAGCGCGTCCGATGCTTGGACTATTCCGACGCGGCCCTGTGGCCTCTTCCGTCTAGCCGTTGGGGCCATCTCGCCGCATCCCCCACCTCGCACCCCGATTGCTATGCGGTGAGGCTCCTCGGCCGCCTTGGAACCATCTTCGTATCGGACGCATCGCGGGATAGGGGGCTGTCACTGGTAGTCGCCCCAAGCGTGTCCGATGCTTGGACCATTCCTAGGCGGCCCTGAAGCCTCTTCCGTCTAGCCGTTGGGGCCTTCCCGCCCCATCCCTCGCCTCGCACCCCCGATTGCTATGCGGTGAGGCTCCTCGGCCGCCTTGGAACCATCTGTGTATCGGACGCATCGCGGGATAAGGGGTTGGCACTGGCAGTCGCCCCAAGCGCGTCCGATGCTTGGACCATTCCGAGGTGGCCCTGAAGCCTCTTCCGTCTAGCCGTTGGGGCCTTCCCGCCCCATCCCTCGCCTCGCACCCCGATTGATATGCGGTGAGGCTCCTCGGCCGCCTTGGAACTATCTGTGTATCGGACGCATCGCGGGATAAGGGGTTGGCACTGGTAGTCGTCCCAATCGCATCCGATGCTTGGACCATTCCGAGGCGGCCCTGCAGCCTCTTC
>NW_026729287.1:0-114198 GCF_030272615.1 Cryptomeria japonica
TTATTATATATTATAAAAAATATTAAATTATTATTTTTATTAATATTTTGATTTTTGTATATTTTAAATTTGCATTTAGTTTATTCTATTTTTATTTCTATTTTTTATTGAAGTTTAATTTATTTTTTTAATTGTTTATTTCTTTTTACAAAATTACAAATAATAATTAAAGGTTATTAAAGTTAATTTAATTTAGAATTATTTATCTTATTAAAATTATAATTTATTTTAGAACAGTTATATTTGAATTTTTCTTTTAATTTATATAAATCAATTAATTTATCTCTCCATCTCTCTCTATCTCTCTATTTATATTCTCTCTCTCTCTCTCTCTCTCAAACTTTCCCACACTCTCTCTCTTTCATCTCTATCTCTCTAAATATTGGTCGCACACTCCTTGTTACTCCCCCCATCTATATCTCAATTTATCTCTCAAACTTTCACACACACTCCTCGTTCTATCTCTATCTCCATCTCTGTCTCTCCTCCCTCTCTCTTCTCTGTATTTCCTCCTTTATCTCTTTCTTGATCCCTTTTTCTCTATCTTTCCATCCCTTCCTCTCCCTCTCTATCTATATCTTATTATCTCTATCTTTCTTTGTGAACTCATGTTTGGATCCCTATAACTAGATATGTTAGGTTTATTTTTTAAAGAATGGATATAATAATTAAGTATATTTTTTAATAGAATTATTTCTATTTAAATTTTAATATAATTTCATTTAAACTAAATGAAATCCTTATAATTCATTTTATTATATATATTTTGAGATAAAAAATAATTATTAAAATTGATATGTTTCTTTAAAAAAATAATTTATTTTCAATATTATAAATTATAAAAAATGAAAAAACTATTTAAAATAGATATTTTAGTTTTTAAAATACAAAGAAATCCAAAAAAAAACATTAAAAATCCATCATCCCTAAAAATTTGCTCCTATAACACCAAATTTCGTAAATAAATCATAATGTATATAAATAGTATTTATAATATATTAAATTTCAAAATATAAAGCTTAACTTTACAAAAACCAAGTTTTTTTTTTAAGAAAAAATAATAATCACTTTTGATTGGTGCACTAATTGAATAAAGTGGAATAGTATTGCCTACAACAATTACTAATAATATGTAATCTAAAATTAGTAGTTAATAATTAAATTTAAGATTAAATTTATTATTAAAATTATAATTATATATATTTTCTAATTAAATTACGAACATGTTCTTAAGAAAAATGTATGTTTTCACTATAGTTTTTATATTATATTATAATTGTTAATATTATTTTATTGAAGTGAGAGTTGTCGTTAATATTATAGAAATATAACTAAAAAATATAATTTTGAAATAACAATAGTTTAAAATTATATTAATTAAGAATTGCAACAAATATTTTAATTACAATATTATGCAAGTGTAGGAGACAATTGTTATAATTATAATTCTATCATTTTTAATTAAATTAGCATTATATTTTTTAGAAAAATATATCATTCCTATAATATTAATATTTTTTATAATATAATTATTTATATTATTTTGTTGAAGAAAAAGTTATAGCTAGTCTATTAGGGTTATATGATTTTTCCTTTGTCTTCTAATTTTTGGCATTTGTTTTGTGTCATACAACAAACAGTGCAAAACTTTTTAGGTTTAAAAATGGCCATGAGTAGCTCCATGCTAGTAGTTGCTACTTTGACATCTGGCATGAATGGTTCCACCAAACAAGTAAGCACAAAGATTTGTTTCCTAAAGTTTTTTAAATGAGGTATGCCTTTAGATAATTTTAATCTAATATAGATACTCACATACTATTCATAAAAGTAAAATAAAAGTAAGAGTTATAATTAATATTACATAAATATAATTAAAATAATATAATTTTATAATAACATTGATTGAAAATTATAATAATTAAAAATCACTACAAATATTTTTATTACAATATTACTCACTGTTATATGGCACTTGTTTCAATATTCTTTTATGTTCTGAATATCTATTTTAAGTAAATAAATATTGAACGGAGAATAGGAAAAATCAAATGATTGCTATTGTTCGATTGCGTTTGCATTTCGATTTCTGTGGTAGTCCGTCATTTGATAGGGAAGCTGAAATAGGAAAAATCAAATGATCTGGTATTGTTCGATTGGGCTTCCATTTCGATTTCTGTGGTAGTCCATTATTTGATAGGTAAGCTGAAATAGGAAAAAGCAAATGATCTGGTATAGTTCAATTGGGTTTGCATTTCGATTTCTGCGGTAGTCTGTTATTTGATACGTGGTTTGCATTTAAAGAATCTAAGACGATGAATACACAAGCATTCCAAAGCCATTCATGTGCTGAAAGAGTGCTGTTACCACACACGGTAGACCTAACAAAGACTCACGACTTGTGATGTAAATCAAACCAAGATCTAAGTTATCCCTTTCCTTGCAGGTAGCAACTTGGTAGTAATCAGAATAGTTCCTAATATAGTATAAACGGGCATTATTTAACGCTCACTCATCTCCTTCACTCATACCTTAGGTCTCTTTCCCTAATTCACATTTGACTGAATCTTAGTTAGGCTCTAATTCTAATGAGATCAATGGCTCGACCAGGTCAAAATCTTCATGTGAAAAATTTGGTCTTGGTGGCCTTATATTTGGTCATCATGGCAGTTGAAGCCCAGTTAATCACATCCAGTAACAGATATCTTAGGGCTTCTACAATATCTCTGGCCTCTACTCAGGGTAGTAATGGAAGAAGTTTTGGCGTACAAAATTATGGTGCAGTGGGTGATGGAGAGCACGACGATACTGAGGTCCTCTTATCATTTATCCTCTTGTTCCTAACATTAAGATCTTATTTACTGCCACTTTAACAGTTTCTATCTTGAGTAACAGAAAGTTTACATCTTATTATTAAGGACTCCAAAATCTTATGTCTTATTAAAATTCTAATGGTTTTCAGGCGTTTACTCGTGCATGGAATGATGCTTGTAAAGCGTCGTCTGCAACTTTGAATGTGCCAGGTGGCAAGACTTTTCTGGTCAACAATCTAAAATTCCAGGGACCGTGTCAGCCTGGTTTCACATTTCAGGTGTAAAATTTGAACATAACCCTAAAGGATTCAAAACCAATGGATTTAATACATCTCATTTTGTCGAAAAATTGTATAGTTCTATGCTATTTGTATTTGTAGTAAGAATAGTAATCCTTCTTCAAAGTTTACCAAACTCTAGATTAATTCTATGTTTGATCCTCATTCTGTAATTTTGTGCAGTGATTCGAGAATATCGTAGTAACTCCTGACAATTTTTTAATTTTTATTTTACTAGGTCGATGGAACTATTGTTGCCCCAGAAAATCCGAGCAGCTGGAAGAGCACATATGTGTGGTTGTTGTTCGAGCATCTTCAACAATTTACATTGACAGGGAAGGGCACTATTGACGGAAAAGGAAGTAATTGGTGGGGTAAACATAAAAGTAGACCAACGGTTAGTAACCATTTACACTGCTGAACTTCTCTTGTGTGTTTCTAGTTTCTGATACAGAATATATGTAAAATACTACCTAAACTAGAACCTTAATATATGTAAAATTTTACCTAAACCAGCCCAGTAAGGTTCTAGTTTGAATTTTCAAACAGAATTTGCAGATGAATGAGGAAAAATAAATAAAGCCTGTAAAAACGGAGTTATTTTTTTAATTAACTTACAATAAAGCAAGCAACAGCTGTTTTTCAATACACAGGAATAAAACAGAAAGCAGCGAGTATCTTCCATAAAGCATGAATAAAAATAGGTCCGTAAAGCATGGGAAAAAACTACTTACATGCGCTAAAATTATAGATGCATATCATATGACTTTCTTTTTTCCACAGGCCATTCAATTCAATGATGTGAAAGGGAGTGCACTGAGTGGACTGAAGGTGACAAACAGTCCTCAATTTCATGTCACATTGACAAATTGTGACAGTGTCCAGATCGTGGGTATTACCATTCAGGCACCAGAAAGCAGCCCAAACACTGATGGAATTGATACGTTCCAATCCACAAACATAGTCATAAAAGATTCCACTATTGGAACAGGTAAAGGAATGAGGAAGTGGCAAATATTTTCATTTTCAGATTTTGTTTCAAATAAACTGTTTGAATTTCCAAGGGTGAATTGTCTTAGTGATAAATATTTTGGATCATAAATAGTTTGGATTATATTTCATGATTCATCAGTAACATTCTTTGATTACCAAAGTACACTCTATGATACATCAATGATTTTATTTGATTACAAGTTAAAAAACTGATAAAAGAAAATGGATGCGACTATTATAATTAAAAAAATTCATATCATAGATTAATTATGATCTCAGATTTTTTCTTTTATTCTTAAATATAATATTAAATAGCAGAGATTATATGTGAATAGAGAAATATGAGTACATGGAAGTTTGATGACTGCAGGAGATGACTGTGTGGGGATAGGTGATGGGTCTTCAAATATTAACATCAATGATATCACATGCGGTCCAGGCCATGGAATAAGGTGATTAACGCTCTAAATAAACACAAATCCCTTAACAGCTAATAATAATTTATGTCTGTCTAAATATGTTAGGCATGAGAAATTCTTTATATTATTTGTATAATTTTGCAGCATTGGAAGTCTTGGAAGAGGAAACACGAAAGCAGATGTCCATTCGATTCACGTGAACGGCGCCAAGTTGACATCAACAACGAATGGATTAAGAATCAAGACATGGCCGGTATAATAATTATTTCAATAATCTCAAATTAAATCATTGCTGTTTTAAAAATAACATAAAAAAAAAAAACTTCTGTATGCTGAGGATAGATGAAATATAGAATTGCAATAAAGGAGAACTACAAGAATCATTGTTTATTTTTATTTTCATGGTATTTTCAATAGGTTACACTATTTGAAATGTTCATTGACAAACTGTCTATGATATAACAGGGGGGTTCTGGCGTGGCAAGTGATATAACATATGACAATGTCCAGATGGAAGACGTAAGCAACCCAATAATAATTAACCAATTCTACTGCGACACAGGGGACACTGGGTCTGGTTGCAAGTCTCAGGTAGACATCTGATCTAAATCCTTAATTAAACTCAGTTTTTGCTTTCAATACAACTGAGATCTGATTCGGAGTTCACCTTTTCATTTGATGTAGGGTTCTGCTGTGAAAATCAGTAATGTAGAATACAGTAATATCAGGGGCACATCAGCAACAGAAGACGGAATCACATTGTCGTGCAGCCAAAGCGGATCTTGCACGGGCATAAAAATGGAGAAAATAGATTTGGTAACTGGCTCAGGGGCGCAAGCCTCTTGTAATGCCCAAAACGTACAGGGTGGAAATTCGATTCCTTCACGTTGTCTGGGCAACAATGGCCAATGATATAACAGAGCTGTGAAGCTGTCTCTAATGCAGTAACCTCTTTCTTAATTCCCTGAAAAGTAATGTAGTCTTCAGAACAGTTAGCAATTAACAAGTTGGATCTCCGCTGATGGAAAAAGCCATTGGCTTTAATATTTTTCTTGTCATTTCTTTTCCAAAGATAATGGGAACGGGAATGTACCTAAATTTTTTTAGTTAAACTTAAATGTTCGAGTACACTCATTTGCATGGCAAATCTTAATTTAAAAATAATTAAATTTATTTCGCAATTTTTTCACATTATTAAAAAGTTCTCCTGAGAGAATTATTGATTGATATATAAAAACAAGACAACTTTTTTTTGGGAAGCATCCATTTGTTCTCAAAATTAAAAGAATTGGATTTAACAAATTCATGGTATGGGAAAGAAACTGTTTACTTGGGAAAAAATTTCTTGATTTGACTCATCAATCAAACTCTGTCGATTAGAAACATTCTTTGAAGGGTAGAAAGAAAGCTAAATTGCCGCAAACAGTAAGAAATAACAAAACATAAAAAAACAAGTGACGGTTTATATTAATGCCCTTTGCCAAAGCAAAGTTGTCAGTGCTCTCTTTTTCATTATACATTCATAAGAACAGAGTATTCCTGTCTTGTTCAAAAAATTTCATTGCATTCCCTTTCAAAACAAAGTTTTATCCAAGGCTATAGGAGAAGCTTCTAGAAAACGCACCAAAAAATGGACAATTCTAGGTTCATCGAAGAGTGTAAAAGAAGAAATAAATGTCTTGGTTGGAGTAGATGAACAAAATGCAGCAAGGGAAATTAAATGTGCATAGGTGGAAGTCCACATATGCCAACAATCCCCCTTAATCTTCACTGTCGTATATATTCGCAATACCAATTTCTTCCCAACGATGCTCAAAAACATTCTTTGCAAGCGGCTTTGTGAAAATATCTTCTAGTTGTTCTTCTGACCTACAAAACCAAATATATATGTCAACATTGTTCATCAATTCCAGAATATAATGATATCTTGTATCAATATGCTTGCTTCGTTTATGATAGAGCTGATTTTTTGATAAAGAAATTGCTTAATTATTATGACAATAATTTTTTGTAGGTTCTTCTTGTGGATGCCTCAAATCTGAAAGTACTCTTCTCATCCATACTGCTCGACAAGCTTCTGATGTGGCTGCAACATATTCCGCTTCAGTTGACGAGAGTGTCACAATTGGTTGTTTCTTTGATGCTCAAGAGATAGCACCCGATCCTAGATGAAAGATATATCTTGAATTGCTTTTTCTATCATCCATGCTACCTCCCTAGTCACTATCCATATATCCAATCAATTTGTAATCATTGGAAGATGTATACAAAATTCCAAAGCTCTTTATTCCAGCTATATACCTTAAAACTCTTTTTCCAACTTTCCAACATGATTCCATTGGTTTGTCCATAAGAATCGAGAAATGAGACTAACCCCATACATGATATCTAGTCTTATGACGGTTAAATTCATGATGCTGCCAACTATTCTATTGAATAAGGTTGAATCAATACACAAACTTTTCTCATCGATGCTAAGTTTTAAACCCAATGCAACTGGTTTAGGGGTTGGTTTCACATTTGTCATCTTAAATCTCTTCAGTAAATCATTAGTATATCTCTATTTATATTGACATATAAAAATGCCTTGATCATTTTTACTTACCTCTATCCCAAGAAACTATCTCATGAGCCTCATCAAATTCTCTTTCCATGGCTGCCTTGAATGAGTTAATTGACATGTTACTTGTGAGTATCAAATCATCTACATGCAAACAACTATCAATATATCTCTTTCATCATTCACTTTGACATACAAAGTTGGTTCATTGCCACACTTGCTAAACCCATTGTTCACAAAATAAGAATCCATCATACTGTACCAGCTCTAGGAGCTTGCTTCAAGCCATACAGTGTCTTTTTAAGTTTGTCCACTTTATGTTATCTCCCAAAACTTCATAATCGGGTGGTTGATTTATATACACTTCTTCTTTCAAAAATGCCATTCAAGAATGTTGATTTAATGTCCATTTTGTAAACCTTCCAATTATTTTGAGCTGATATAGATAAGACCATTCTAATGGCATCTGATCTTGCCACAGGTGCAAAAGTTTCAATGTAGTCTATGCTTGGCTGTTGTGTGAAGCCTTTAGCTAATAGCCTTGCCTTTTTTTTTTGTACTTTCCCATTAGCATTATACTTTGTGTTGTAAACCCATTTAACTTCAATCACTTCCTTTCCTTTAGGAAGCTCTACTAGATCCCAACTTTGATTCTTTTCTATTGACCAAATTTCTTTATTCGTGGTTGTAATATATTTGTCATCTTTAATGGCATCTTCGAAATAAATTGGATCATCTTGTGTTAAGAATGCAAAATTAGAGCGTAAATCATCATTTTTGGCCTCTTGTATTTCATCATATATCTCCCTTAGACTTCATTTCTTCTTTGAAGTGTTTATGGACCTTTATCTTAGTGATGCAAATGTTGGATTAGAAGACTCACTACTATTATTACTTGCTGGAGTAGTAGGAATTGGAATGGTATGTGCCCTTGTAGGTGTTGTAGGAACATTTGTTTGTGTAGATGGATTCACAACTTGAGTTTCATTCTCTTGTGGAGCAGTAGCTGCAATTATAGTTGGTTTATCTATGCTTCCATCCCATGATTCTTCTTAAACTGTAGCAACAAATTCAACATCATGGCTTATTATCAGCTTCTCTTTTATAGGATTGTATATCTTATATGCCTTGGATTGTTCAATGTATCCCACAAATATGCACTTCTCTCCTCTATCATATAGTTTCTTTCTAAACTCTTGAGGTATCAATAAGTATGCCACACACCCAAAAACTCTCATATGCTCTACATTATGGTTCCTTTTGCTCCAAGCTTCTTATGGTGTTTTATTTACCACTAATTTTGTTGGACATCTATTTAATATGTATACCAAACATGCAACTGATTCATCCCAATACTCATTTGGTAGATGTTTTTCTTTTACCATATTTCGTGTCATTTCCATAATTGTTATATTCTTTCTCTTCGCTATTCCATTTTTTTGAGTGTACCTTGTTGTAAATTATTTTCTTATGCCAATTTCTTTGCAAAAATTCTAAAAATCACTTGAGATGTATTCACCACCTTAATTACTTCTCAATGTTTTGATATAGTAACCGCTTTATTTTTCATATTTTGCATTGAACTCTTTAAAATTAGGAAATACATTTTATTTATATTTCAAAAAATAAACCCATACTTTCCTACTAAAATGGTCAATAAATGTCAAGAAATAAATTCTTCCACTTATGGATGGTGTTTGCATTGGTCACAAAGATCTAAATGCACTATCTCAAGTGGATGTTTTCCTCTATAAGACCCCTTAACTAGAAATTTGTTTCTATGTTTATTTTCCAATATGAAACTCTCACATGTTGTATTAAGTGGCTCTATTGGTGGCAATCCATATACCATTCCTTTCTTATATAACAATTGTAATCCTTTGAATAAGAGGAATATGATAGCTCTAAGATATCTATGATAGACACAAGAGGCCTATTAAAAACTTAATATACTTATGAAAGTCTTAAGAGATCCATGACAATCCCATGAGACCTATCATCATCAAAAGAGAATTATAGAAATCCATAACATTAGGGATTTATATAATCTCATTACATGACAAATAATGATGGTACACATGTCAAAAATTGATTGGTCATAATTTTGTGATACAAACAGTCATATATACTTCATTTTTTTTAAAACTATTTGTGCCCTAACAACACAACCTAGCTATGTTTTAGGTTTGACTACCATGGGAAACTAGGAATATTTAATTTTATAATCATTTACTCACTTTCATCATGGGTTATCATTAGTTTCATATGAATTTTATAAACATTATATCGTATAAAAGTTTGAGTATAAGTGATTTCAATGAATTTTAAAAACTAGTCTTGCATGCCTCGTCAATGATTCATTTCTAGCAAACTTTAACTTCAATGAAGGCTTATTTTTTGAAAATTATTGGAGAGAAATTATTGGCATTACCATTTGTTTTAGATAGGAAAGGAGATGAGATAAAATAAGTGCCCATTATATGATAGAAGGATTGATATCGAATGAAGATAGGAAAAGGTGTAAAAGAAAGATATAGAGAATAGTTAGTGATAAAAAAATTGATTCTTGGGAACAAAAATAATATATAAAGGAGTACAAAGGAGATATGAGAGAAGAACTTTACAAAGAATGTGTTGGAAACCAATAATTCCAATAGGGTTGAGTGCCATACAATGCCATTCTACAATTCCTGAATTATTTTATAGTTTAGCTTGTTTCCATAAAACTCTCTAGCATGCTTTAGTGTATATAATGTAATAAAATATATTTTTTAGTATTGTTTTCTATTTTTGGCATGGTGTAAACTCATTTGATTTATTTATGTCATGAAAAATAATGTATTGAATGACATTTTGATGCGCCTCTATTCTTCTTGTCTAATCGGTGTATGCAAAGAAAATTAATATTTCCTTTTTGTAAAATATGTGTATTAAAAAATTTGTCTTTTTTTATTTTCTAAGTATAAATCTACCAATATTATCTAGGATTGTATTTAAAAGTCCTCATTTGGCAGCAAATTAAGTGATTTTATTAAAATTTCATTATGCAAAAAACTAATTACGTATTAAGAGCCAGTTGATTGGAATAACATATAGCCAATGATAAAATGATTAAGGAGGCAAAGAATACTAATCTACAAGATTTATTGCACATTCTAATAGCTCCTGATAAGAGCTTATTTCCATCAATTTTAGATACATATATAGCTAAGACTGCTTGAAAGAATATAAAATAAATATCTAAGAATGATTGAAAGATTATAAAAGAATTTTATGAACGCAGTGACCAGATCATGGTTGTCAAGATACAAACCTTGAAAATGGAATTTCAAAAAATAAAAAATGTAGGAAGCTGAAATGTGAGTGATTAATATGTAAGGTTAAACGATTTCATTAATAAAATGGCTACTCTAGGAAAAATTATGAACAAATAAGTTATGATAAAAAATGTGTTAACAAGGTGGAACAATTGTATCATCATCATTGAAGAGAGGAAAGATGTGTTTATCATTTAGTATGATAACCTTGTGAGATATCTTAGTTCACATTATGAAGGATTGAGAGATTCATCTTTAGAAGTTAATGATAAATTTTTTTCCTCTAAGTTACATATTTCAAAGATGGAAGATGTCAACACTAGCTCCAAAATAATCAAGATCAAGGGAAAGGAAAAATTAGAATTGTTCAATAGGAAACACAAGATGAAGTAATCCAAGAGGAAGAGTTAGAGACAAATTTGATAAGACAAATATCCAATGTTTTTAATTAAAGTAATTGGGAAAGGGCCCCGACTTGCTATACATTAGATGACATTCAAAAAACCTAAAGAGAAAATAGAAAGTTTATACATAAGTAACACTTTCAACAAGGCCAGACTGTTGAAATATAAATACATATAGAGATCTAAAATGGGATTGGGAAGCAAGATTAGAGGAACAATGTGATATCTATGAGAAGTTATAGAATGAATCTTTTTTATTTTTGTGAACAACTCTTCATACAGAATCCCTAACAATCGAAGAGAAAGGAATAGTGTTTTCTAAATCAAGTGATGCATCAACAGAGTCTAGGAGAGGAGCCACTAAACCTAGGAGAGGGATATGGTAGTCCAGGGAAAGAGAATTTAGGAGCTAGTGAATGAATAAGTCGATTACTTGAGAGAGCCCCTGATTGATCCAACAAGGAATCAGTAGTGTTGGTATTTCCAACTGATTATCTAGATTTTCCTATAAGATAGCCAATCTTAATCCATCAATTTTAGACAAGTGACGAGCAAAATGGGTTTAACCAGAAGGTTGAAATGATCTACACTTTAGGATCTGCAAGATGTATGGGGGTGACCCTTTGCAATATTAATGAATTTGTAATAAAGTGGACTAATATTGCTAAAATGCAGATTGCTCTCAACGAGCATCAACTAGATTATCCTAAATTTAATGTTGAATTGGCGAGATCCATGGTTATTTATCACTATTGGGTATAATTGAGAGAAAGATCTAACCTACACCTACTCCTACAAATAGAAAAGAAAAGAGATCAATAATATTTGAGATGGTGCCTAAAATTCACTTAAATTATCAAAGATCAATGTCTAATCCAAGAAAGAGAGTCATAATTGTGAGAATGTTGAATATCTTCACAAACCTTTAACTACTTAGCTACCTACACCTCACACATTAATGATTGAAATCAATTAAATTCAATAAATCACTCTAAATTCTTCTTAATGATCGCTATTAAACCTCTCAATTAACTGAAATGCATCCACAACATTTAATCCCTTCCTTAGAGAGAACATATAAACATAATTCACTTCTACAAGATAAATTGTAAAGATAAATGTTCCAATCCTTAACAGAAACAATTCATATAAAATGAGATGCCACAATTTGAAGTAAATATTATTTATTTATTCAAAAGAGATGATACATTCATGAAAAAGCCTAGTTCATGAGACAAAATGACCTTCTATTGCTCCAACTCAGACTTGCTAATTTACCCACCCAGTTACAAAATTCAAAATTTCAGAACCCCTTGCAAATGCTCTTGAATTCCCTTATGGAAAAAATGAGAGAAAAACAAGATTCCGACCAATTGTACAAGTCTCAAAATTCAATTTTCCTATACAAGAGTATCCTATAGTACCTATACAACTTCATATAGGACAAAATTGATTTGTGCTCTTAAAAAGAGAAATTTTGAATATAACAATTTCTTTCAAATTCACCGCTTCCTTTGGCTTATTTTCCCCATGTGATGCTTAATGGATTATTTGATAGGACAAAATTTGTTAATGTTGTTTTGATGGTGAAGAGGATTCCGATTCTAAGAGAATAAGAAAATTAGAAAGATGACACAAATCAACATCTTTCCACTAAGTAGGAGAGGAATGGAGTCAAGACCTATGACGACAGGTAGTGGCTAGCTACTCCATATAAAAAATATGATGATATTTGAATGAAATCGTTTAATACACCAAGTAGTGTTTCCATTGGAGATCATCAACTCTAAGAAAAAATTCAATAGAAAGGTGTTTGTAGAGGTCTACATCCAACAAGGTCCTTGTGAAGGAGATATGGGAGAAGTGTTGGCAATATATGTGACGATTGATTTTATAGATATGTAATAAGATGTATGAGGTCCTCTCTAAGTCTTGAATTGGATCACGATCACCATAATTATATTTGGTGGCCACCTTGATAGGAGTTATGCTTGTCCCTTGTTTAGGTTGACCTAGTTGATGTTTGCAGAGATGAAGATGGTATATATAGAAGATCAAATTAGTGTGACTGTGTGTCGTTGGTGGTAGTTATGCGAGGAAGATGATATATAGATTATTTCATGTTATTATCATTATAGAAGTTTGTGATGCAAAGATAGTGAATGTGGAAGTGATTGTTGTTAGATTTTTTTTCTTGTAACAAAGATTCATGGAGAACTCCATAGTTGGGCACTGACTTCGTTTAACTAACTCAAATTTTATGGATGTTCATGTATCTTTCCATTGAGTAGTGAGATTTATCCTAGAATTCATTTGTATCTTACCTTGGATAAATCCTACAAGTCCTTTGTATCTTGCCCTTAGATAGTAGACCTTAGCTTGCAAATCTTATAGGTGGTAGTGTGCTTCAATGGTAGTGTTTAAAATAAATTGTAATGATATCATATATATTGGTAGTTAACCCTCACCATAGTTTTTCCTTGTTTACGGGTTTCCACATAAATCTAGTGTTCCCTTATGAATTGTGTTTTATGGTTTCATGTTGCATTACTACTTATTATGTTTTTGAAGATTAACAGATTAAACTTATAGTATTTTCAGGTCCAAACCTATTCACCCCCTTCCTCTCTAAATCTAGAAGTGTGTTCAATAGGAAGAGACTAGTATTAGGGTCAACTTTGATAAATCTACCCAATTTTTTGCCTTTGTATTCACAGGTGGCAGTGCACCAAAAGTGCAATGAGAGGTGAGAGAGATGAACCTAAGTGAGGGAAACCTCAATAGGATTAATTAGGGGAATTAAATGATGGTGTCCAAGGGTACAGAGATAAAGAATGAGAATCCCATTTGTAGAGGACAGTAGAAGGGAAAACATCCCTATCATTAGTATTATCAAATTAAATAACAAAGAACCAACAATCATGAGAATAAATATCCATCTTACTTAGCACCATAGGGTTTGAATATACAAATATCTAGGCATGGAATAATATGAGAGACAATGACAATTGATTGAATCTTTTGATTAGAACATTTTTTTTGTAATAATAAATGCAGTCTAAAATCTTATCACCCAAAAATGCCTCTAGAATAGAGGAGAAGCATCTGAGGCACTTTTCCAGAGGAACTAAAGGACTCAAGAGGGCTTTTTGAGTTGGTCTGTAAACATACTCTTGAGTGTGTAATTTACTTAGATGCAATCTTTCAAAGGAATGGTGTTTTGTTAAGAGGGTGATTCAGAGTTGGAAATATCCACAGTGATAGTACAAATAGGGGAGCCTTTACCGAAAGGGATTTAAAGATGAGAATTGTTGAAGGCTGTAATGGGAAGGTGTATTAGGTTTGAAATTGGACGACTAGAGGCCATTGGTGGCAGAAGGAAATTCAATAGATAAAATAGTTATAGAGATAAAAAAATATTCAATGTTACCATTGTGATAGGTATGACCATTTTGAAAGAGATTACAGATTGGAATCTTGTAAATTTTTAATTATTTTATCTAATCATTACACGTTCACATAAAATCATATCAAACATAAAAAATGTAACTAATCAAACAAAGTATCTAACTCACCTTTAAGACTAAAGTTGGATCTTATTTTGACTATTTCCACTAATGAAATTATATTTATCTTAGTTGCCAACATATATTACCATTATTGTGCCCACTTAGTCAGCCATCAATTAGTTAATTAAAACTTATTCAGTTATCAATTAGTTAAAACTATATTTTGGCTACAACATATATAATTCGATCTCCCACAAATATGAACTAATTGAGAAGCAGATTAAATTATGTGTCAACAAAACAAGTACTCAATATCCCCTTCACTGCAAGTCACAACTTAATATTAATCAGAACAATTTCTAATATAGTATAAACTGGCTATAATTCTAATGAGATGTATGGCTCAACTAGGTCAAAATATTTATGTGAAGAATTTGGACTTGTTGGCCTTACATTTATCATCATGGCTATTGAAGCCAAGTCATTCACAGAAAGTAATAGATATCTTAGGGTTTCTACAATATCTTTGGATGCTACTCAGGCTAGTAATGGAATAATCTTTAACGTACAAAATTACGGTGCAGTGGGTAGTGGAGCACACGACAATACTGAGGTCCCCTTATCATTTATTCTTTTGTTACTAATATTAGATATTATTTACTACCACTTTTACCATTTCTATCTTGAGTAACAGAAAGTTTACATCTTATTAACAAGGACTCCAAAATACTGTATCTTATTTATATTCTAATTCTTTTTAGGCATTTACTAATGCATGGAATGATGCTTGTAAAGTGTCGAAGACTTTTCTGGTTAACAATCTAAATTTCCACGAACAGTGTCAGCCTAGCTTCACATTTCAGGTGTAAAATTTGAACATAACGCTAAAGGATTAAAAAACAATGGATCTAATGCATGAAGTCCGCTTTATCAAAATGTTGTATATATGTACGCTAAATTACTTACTATTTTTTTAAGTTAATAACTATTCATTCATAGGTATACTTGGGTACTCCTATCCATACAAGATAGTTATTAGTCCAATTCAAGACAACATCTAAGCATACAGGTTAGGTATTTGTTCATTTGTGATAGAATCCACATAATTGAGATATGACACCTATCTTCTTTAAGCATGGGATAAGTATGGTCTCTTGCTAGACTATTATGACTCATTGGAACCATTTGAGTCCTAAGTTGCATCCTTAAAGACTACACTTCCCATTGGAAGTGGAACGAGGTCATCATCCTTAGATTAAATAATCGTATATACAAGCTTGAAACCCACCTCAAAATTCTATCTGTGGCCTCAGGGATTCAAGCGATCCTCCCTAATCCTCCTTAGTATGAATATCTTTTACTCTATTATTATGTTAATAATTGAACCCCCTCACTCAATGATTATCTTGAGTAATTATTCACTATAATGCTTACCCCTCAAAAATCACATCTTTGATTGCCTGCGTACTAGGGACATAGTCCATCCCTAAATTGCTTATATACATTTCTTTTAAATGGGATCAAGAACTATGTAGTTCTACCTTCTAACTAAATTCGATGTAAATTATATAGTTGGTATTCAACCCTTTCTAAAGTCATTATCCTAGATGATTCCTTTGTGGTCACTACAAACGTTGGGAAGCTTATAAAGTAAAAAGGTTACATATTGGCCTCTTTTTTGTTTGCCTAATTCCACTAGGTCCTAATCCTATGATCAAGTCACCCTTATCCTATGTGTCAAAATAAAAAAAATAGTTAAATCCAACTAAAATCATTAATTTGAATACTCAAATTAGGTTTATTAAAATTTATCAAATTAGGTTTTCAATCTATTTAGAATTTCCTATCCCTTGGATCTTAACTTCACAATGTCCCTTATTACTCACTAGTGATTTATAGGGATGATTTCATAGATGTCGTTTTTCCAATTTTATTAGGTGATCAATGTAGTAGCTCAATCACAATGACATTACTCATAAGCACTAGCCAGAGACATTGTTTATATTAAAAGTTGCTAGTTTTCTAAGTTTCCTACTCTTGAATTATGTTAACTAACCAATATAAAACAAAGTGCTACTTATTCATTCATCATGAAAATCAGTGATTCATTGAAAGGAAAAGAAAGCTAATACATAACCTTTTAATGAGATAATTACATCAAAAAGCTTCAATTATTCTATGCATAACTTACTATTCTAATTAGTGCATCATTCATTGGAAAGTGAAACTAAAGAAGTGACAAGTGCTTAACATATATACTTGAATGTATCATTTGTCAACAACACAACATTCAAGGTTCGCAATGAGTGGGAAGGAATGAGGTAGTGTTTCTTCTATTATTAGCGAGGATGGATAGGCAGATGCAGAAGAATTAGAAGATGAAGATAAGAAAGGTTGAATGACAACAATTGTGGTTTAGTTCTTGGTCCTCTTTTCTGGTTACTGGCTATATATTTTCCCTTGGCCATCAATCCTCTATTTTGGTTTGGGATCTAGATTTTGTGAAACTCTGGTTCCTCTTCATTGGTGAGGAATTTTTGGTCATTTTTATGGTGCACCCAATGGAGGGGGGGCCTTTGATTTTAGATGGAGGATCTGAAGCAAGGAAGGAGTGGTCTATGATGTGGGTGGCCCTCCATGATCTTAGTGCTTTTCTTGTTGTTTTCTTCTTGGTCTTCCCCATGTTTCTTGGGTTGGAGATTCCCTTAGCAGTTGTTGTTGCTGAAGGGGGCCCTTTCACTGGGCTTTTTGTGGTGTGGCTTGGGGCCATTGCTTTGGAAGTGGGGGTTGCCCTCCTCCTTGACTAGGGTGAATTGTTTTCATGGAGGCTATGTTGTTTTGTCTCCTACCTATAACCAATTTAAAAAGAAAAAAACATAACTATAGTTAAGTGATTAGAACAATACAATATCTAAAGATCTAATCTAAATAATGCAAGAACATACCCTAACTAACTATAATATGCATCATTTAAGATATGATAAATCTTAAGGTTAGGATTTGCATTGTGATTCAATTAATGTTAACGATGTTTGTAATCTATTAATTATATTTTTTAAGTATGTGGTTTATTAAAATTTTAGATCTAATTAATTTAAAAAAATATATTTATATTTTTATTTAGTTATTTTTTAATTAAAAATATTTATTATATATTATAAAAAATATTAAATTATTATTTTTATTAATATTTTGATTTTTGTATATTTTAAATTTGCATTTAGTTTATTCTATTTTTATTTCTATTTTTTATTGAAGTTTAATTTATTTTTTTAATTGTTTATTTCTTTTTACAAAATTACAAATAATAATTAAAGGTTATTAAAGTTAATTTAATTTAGAATTATTTATCTTATTAAAATTATAATTTATTTTAGAACAGTTATATTTGAATTTTTCTTTTAATTTATATAAATCAATTAATTTATCTCTCCATCTCTCTCTATCTCTCTATTTATATTCTCTCTCTCTCTCTCTCTCTCTCTCTCTCTCTCTCAAACTTTCCCACACTCTCTCTCTTTCATCTCTATCTCTCTAAATATTGGTCGCACACTCCTTGTTACTCCCCCCATCTATATCTCAATTTATCTCTCAAACTTTCACACACACTCCTCGTTTCTCCCTCTCTATTTCTATCTCTATCTCCATCTCTGTCTCTCCTCCCTCTCTCTTCTCTGTATTTCCTCCTTTATCTCTTTCTTGATCCCTTTTTCTCTATCTTTCCATCCCTTCCTCTCCCTCTCTATCTATATCTTATTATCTCTATCTTTCTTTGTGAACTCATGTTTGGATCCCTATAACTAGATATGTTAGGTTTATTTTTTAAAGAATGGATATAATAATTAAGTATATTTTTTAATAGAATTATTTCTATTTAAATTTTAATATAATTTCATTTAAACTAAATGAAATCCTTATAATTCGTTTTATTATATATATTTTGAGATAAAAAATAATTATTAAAATTGATATGTTTCTTTAAAAAAATAATTTATTTTCAATATTATAAATTATAAAAAATGAAAAAACTATTTAAAATAGATATTTTAGTTTTTAAAATACAAAGAAATCCAAAAAAAAACATTAAAAATCCATCATCCCTAAAAATTTGCTCCTATAACACCAAATTTCGTAAATAAATCATAATGTATATAAATAGTATTTATAATATATTAAATTTCAAAATATAAAGCTTAACTTTACAAAAACCAAGTTTTTTTTTTAAGAAAAAATAATAATCACTTTTGATTGGTGCACTAATTGAATAAAGTGGAATAGTATTGCCTACAACAATTACTAATAATATGTAATCTAAAATTAGTAGTTAATAATTAAATTTAAGATTAAATTTATTATTAAAATTATAATTATATATATTTTCTAATTAAATTACGAACATGTTCTTAAGAAAAATGTATGTTTTCACTATAGTTTTTATATTATATTATAATTGTTAATATTATTTTATTGAAGTGAGAGTTGTCGTTAATATTATAGAAATATAACTAAAAAATATAATTTTGAAATAACAATAGTTTAAAATTATATTAATTAAGAATTGCAACAAATATTTTAATTACAATATTATGCAAGTGTAGGAGACAATTGTTATAATTATAATTCTATCATTTTTAATTAAATTAGCATTATATTTTTTAGAAAAATATATCATTCCTATAATATTAATATTTTTTATAATATAATTATTTATATTATTTTGTTGAAGAAAAAGTTATAGCTAGTCTATTAGGGTTATATGATTTTTCCTTTGTCTTCTAATTTTTGGCATTTGTTTTGTGTCATACAACAAACAGTGCAAAACTTTTTAGGTTTAAAAATGGCCATGAGTAGCTCCATGCTAGTAGTTGCTACTTTGACATCTGGCATGAATGGTTCCACCAAACAAGTAAGCACAAAGATTTGTTTCCTAAAGTTTTTTAAATGAGGTATGCCTTTAGATAATTTTAATCTAATATAGATACTCACATACTATTCATAAAAGTAAAATAAAAGTAAGAGTTATAATTAATATTACATAAATATAATTAAAATAATATAATTTTATAATAACATTGATTGAAAATTATAATAATTAAAAATCACTACAAATATTTTTATTACAATATTACTCACTGTTATATGGCACTTGTTTCAATATTCTTTTATGTTCTGAATATCTATTTTAAGTAAATAAATATTGAACGGAGAATAGGAAAAATCAAATGATTGCTATTGTTCGATTGCGTTTGCATTTCGATTTCTGTGGTAGTCCGTCATTTGATAGGGAAGCTGAAATAGGAAAAATCCAATGATCTGGTATTGTTCGATTGGGCTTCCATTTCGATTTCTGTGGTAGTCCATTATTTGATAGGTAAGCTGAAATAGGAAAAAGCAAATGATCTGGTATAGTTCAATTGGGTTTGCATTTCGATTTCTGCGGTAGTCTGTTATTTGATACGTGGTTTGCATTTAAAGAATCTAAGACGATGAATACACAAGCATTCCAAAGCCATTCATGTGCTGAAAGAGTGCTGTTACCACACACGGTAGACCTAACAAAGACTCACGACTTGTGATGTAAATCAAACCAAGATCTAAGTTATCCCTTTCCTTGCAGGTAGCAACTTGGTAGTAATCAGAATAGTTCCTAATATAGTATAAACGGGCATTATTTAACGCTCACTCATCTCCTTCACTCATACCTTAGGTCTCTTTCCCTAATTCACATTTGACTGAATCTTAGTTAGGCTCTAATTCTAATGAGATCAATGGCTCGACCAGGTCAAAATCTTCATGTGAAAAATTTGGTCTTGGTGGCCTTATATTTGGTCATCATGGCAGTTGAAGCCCAGTTAATCACATCCAGTAACAGATATCTTAGGGCTTCTACAATATCTCTGGCCTCTACTCAGGGTAGTAATGGAAGAAGTTTTGGCGTACAAAATTATGGTGCAGTGGGTGATGGAGAGCACGACGATACTGAGGTCCTCTTATCATTTATCCTCTTGTTCCTAACATTAAGATCTTATTTACTGCCACTTTAACAGTTTCTATCTTGAGTAACAGAAAGTTTACATCTTATTATTAAGGACTCCAAAATCTTATGTCTTATTAAAATTCTAATGGTTTTCAGGCGTTTACTCGTGCATGGAATGATGCTTGTAAAGCGTCGTCTGCAACTTTGAATGTGCCAGGTGGCAAGACTTTTCTGGTCAACAATCTAAAATTCCAGGGACCGTGTCAGCCTGGTTTCACATTTCAGGTGTAAAATTTGAACATAACCCTAAAGGATTCAAAACCAATGGATTTAATACATCTCATTTTGTCGAAAAATTGTATAGTTCTATGCTATTTGTATTTGTAGTAAGAATAGTAATCCTTCTTCAAAGTTTACCAAACTCTAGATTAATTCTATGTTTGATCCTCATTCTGTAATTTTGTGCAGTGATTCGAGAATATCGTAGTAACTCCTGACAATTTTTTAATTTTTATTTTACTAGGTCGATGGAACTATTGTTGCCCCAGAAAATCCGAGCAGCTGGAAGAGCACATATGTGTGGTTGTTGTTCGAGCATCTTCAACAATTTACATTGACAGGGAAGGGCACTATTGACGGAAAAGGAAGTAATTGGTGGGGTAAACATAAAAGTAGACCAACGGTTAGTAACCATTTACACTGCTGAACTTCTCTTGTGTGTTTCTAGTTTCTGATACAGAATATATGTAAAATACTACCTAAACTAGAACCTTAATATATGTAAAATTTTACCTAAACCAGCCCAGTAAGGTTCTAGTTTGAATTTTCAAACAGAATTTGCAGATGAATGAGGAAAAATAAATAAAGCCTGTAAAAACGGAGTTATTTTTTTAATTAACTTACAATAAAGCAAGCAACAGCTGTTTTTCAATACACAGGAATAAAACAGAAAGCAGCGAGTATCTTCCATAAAGCATGAATAAAAATAGGTCCGTAAAGCATGGGAAAAAACTACTTACATGCGCTAAAATTATAGATGCATATCATATGACTTTCTTTTTTCCACAGGCCATTCAATTCAATGATGTGAAAGGGAGTGCACTGAGTGGACTGAAGGTGACAAACAGTCCTCAATTTCATGTCACATTGACAAATTGTGACAGTGTCCAGATCGTGGGTATTACCATTCAGGCACCAGAAAGCAGCCCAAACACTGATGGAATTGATACGTTCCAATCCACAAACATAGTCATAAAAGATTCCACTATTGGAACAGGTAAAGGAATGAGGAAGTGGCAAATATTTTCATTTTCAGATTTTGTTTCAAATAAACTGTTTGAATTTCCAAGGGTGAATTGTCTTAGTGATAAATATTTTGGATCATAAATAGTTTGGATTATATTTCATGATTCATCAGTAACATTCTTTGATTACCAAAGTACACTCTATGATACATCAATGATTTTATTTGATTACAAGTTAAAAAACTGATAAAAGAAAATGGATGCGACTATTATAATTAAAAAAATTCATATCATAGATTAATTATGATCTCAGATTTTTTCTTTTATTCTTAAATATAATATTAAATAGCAGAGATTATATGTGAATAGAGAAATATGAGTACATGGAAGTTTGATGACTGCAGGAGATGACTGTGTGGGGATAGGTGATGGGTCTTCAAATATTAACATCAATGATATCACATGCGGTCCAGGCCATGGAATAAGGTGATTAACGCTCTAAATAAACACAAATCCCTTAACAGCTAATAATAATTTATGTCTGTCTAAATATGTTAGGCATGAGAAATTCTTTATATTATTTGTATAATTTTGCAGCATTGGAAGTCTTGGAAGAGGAAACACGAAAGCAGATGTCCATTCGATTCACGTGAACGGCGCCAAGTTGACATCAACAACGAATGGATTAAGAATCAAGACATGGCCGGTATAATAATTATTTCAATAATCTCAAATTAAATCATTGCTGTTTTAAAAATAACATAAAAAAAAAAAACTTCTGTATGCTGAGGATAGATGAAATATAGAATTGCAATAAAGGAGAACTACAAGAATCATTGTTTATTTTTATTTTCATGGGATTTTCAATAGGTTACACTATTTGAAATGTTCATTGACAAACTGTCTATGATATAACAGGGGGGTTCTGGCGTGGCAAGTGATATAACATATGACAATGTCCAGATGGAAGACGTAAGCAACCCAATAATAATTAACCAATTCTACTGCGACACAGGGGACACTGGGTCTGGTTGCAAGTCTCAGGTAGACATCTGATCTAAATCCTTAATTAAACTCAGTTTTTGCTTTCAATACAACTGAGATCTGATTCGGAGTTCACCTTTTCATTTGATGTAGGGTTCTGCTGTGAAAATCAGTAATGTAGAATACAGTAATATCAGGGGCACATCAGCAACAGAAGACGGAATCACATTGTCGTGCAGCCAAAGCGGATCTTGCACGGGCATAAAAATGGAGAAAATAGATTTGGTAACTGGCTCAGGGGCGCAAGCCTCTTGTAATGCCCAAAACGTACAGGGTGGAAATTCGATTCCTTCACGTTGTCTGGGCAACAAAGGCCAATGATATAACAGAGCTGTGAAGCTGTCTCTAATGCAGTAACCTCTTTCTTAATTCCCTGAAAAGTAATGTAGTCTTCAGAACAGTTAGCAATTAACAAGTTGGATCTCCGCTGATGGAAAAAGCCATTGGCTTTAATATTTTTCTTGTCATTTCTTTTCCAAAGATAATGGGAACGGGAATGTACCTAAATTTTTTTAGTTAAACTTAAATGTTCGAGTACACTCATTTGCATGGCAAATCTTAATTTAAAAATAATTAAATTTATTTCGCAATTTTTTCACATTATTAAAAAGTTCTCCTGAGAGAATTATTGATTGATATATAAAAACAAGACAACTTTTTTTTGGGAAGCATCCATTTGTTCTCAAAATTAAAAGAATTGGATTTAACAAATTCATGGTATGGGAAAGAAACTGTTTACTTGGGAAAAAATTTCTTGATTTGACTCATCAATCAAACTCTGTCGATTAGAAACATTCTTTGAAGGGTAGAAAGAAAGCTAAATTGCCGCAAACAGTAAGAAATAACAAAACATAAAAAAACAAGTGACGGTTTATATTAATGCCCTTTGCCAAAGCAAAGTTGTCAGTGCTCTCTTTTTCATTATACATTCATAAGAACAGAGTATTCCTGTCTTGTTCAAAAAATTTCATTGCATTCCCTTTCAAAACAAAGTTTTATCCAAGGCTATAGGAGAAGCTTCTAGAAAACGCACCAAAAAATGGACAATTCTAGGTTCATCGAAGAGTGTAAAAGAAGAAATAAATGTCTTGGTTGGAGTAGATGAACAAAATGCAGCAAGGGAAATTAAATGTGCATAGGTGGAAGTCCACATATGCCAACAATCCCCCTTAATCTTCACTGTCGTATATATTCGCAATACCAATTTCTTCCCAACGATGCTCAAAAACATTCTTTGCAAGCGGCTTTGTGAAAATATCTTCTAGTTGTTCTTCTGACCTACAAAACCAAATATATATGTCAACATTGTTCATCAATTCCAGAATATAATGATATCTTGTATCAATATGCTTGCTTCGTTTATGATAGAGCTGATTTTTTGATAAAGAAATTGCTTAATTATTATGACAATAATTTTTTGTAGGTTCTTCTTGTGGATACCTCAAATCTGAAAGTACTCTTCTCATCCATACTGCTCGACAAGCTTCTGATGTGGCTGCAACATATTCCGCTTCAGTTGACGAGAGTGTCACAATTGGTTGTTTCTTTGATGCTCAAGAGATAGCACCCGATCCTAGATGAAAGATATATCTTGAATTGCTTTTTCTATCATCCATGCTACCTCCCTAGTCACTATCCATATATCCAATCAATTTGTAATCATTGGAAGATGTATACAAAATTCCAAAGCTCTTTATTCCAGCTATATACCTTAAAACTCTTTTTCCAACTTTCCAACATGATTCCATTGGTTTGTCCATAAGAATCGAGAAATGAGACTAACCCCATACATGATATCTAGTCTTATGACGGTTAAATTCATGATGCTGCCAACTATTCTATTGAATAAGGTTGAATCAATACACAAACTTTTCTCATCGATGCTAAGTTTTAAACCCAATGCAACTGGTTTAGGGGTTGGTTTCACATTTGTCATCTTAAATCTCTTCAGTAAATCATTAGTATATCTCTATTTATATTGACATATAAAAATGCCTTGATCATTTTTACTTACCTCTATCCCAAGAAACTATCTCATGAGCCTCATCAAATTCTCTTTCCATGGCTGCCTTGAATGAGTTAATTGACATGTTACTTGTGAGTATCAAATCATCTACATGCAAACAACTATCAATATATCTCTTTCATCATTCACTTTGACATACAAATTTGGTTCATTGCCACACTTGCTAAACCCATTGTTCACAAAATAAGAATCCATCATACTGTACTAGCTCTAGGAGCTTGCTTCAAGCCATACAGTGTCTTTTTAAGTTTGTCCACTTTATGTTATCTCCCAAAACTTCATAATCGGGTGGTTGATTTATATACACTTCTTCTTTCAAAAATGCCATTCAAGAATGTTGATTTAATGTCCATTTTGTAAACCTTCCAATTATTTTGAGCTGATATAGATAAGACCATTCTAATGGCATCTGATCTTGCCACAGGTGCAAAAGTTTCAATGTAGTCTATGCTTGGCTGTTGTGTGAAGCCTTTAGCTAATAGCCTTGCCTTTTTTTTTTGTACTTTCCCATTAGCATTATACTTTGTGTTGTAAACCCATTTAACTTCAATCACTTCCTTTCCTTTAGGAAGCTCTACTAGATCCCAACTTTGATTCTTTTCTATTGACCAAATTTCTTTATTCGTGGTTGTAATATATTTGTCATCTTTAATGGCATCTTCGAAATAAATTGGATCATCTTGTGTTAAGAATGCAAAATTAGAGCGTAAATCATCATTTTTGGCCTCTTGTATTTCATCATATATCTCCCTTAGACTTCATTTCTTCTTTGAAGTGTTTATGGACCTTTATCTTAGTGATGCAAATGTTGGATTAGAAGACTCACTACTATTATTACTTGCTGGAGTAGTAGGAATTGGAATGGTATGTGCCCTTGTAGGTGTTGTAGGAACATTTGTTTGTGTAGATGGATTCACAACTTGAGTTTCATTCTCTTGTGGAGCAGTAGCTGCAATTATAGTTGGTTTATCTATGCTTCCATCCCATGATTCTTCTTAAACTGTAGCAACAAATTCAACATCATGGCTTATTATCAGCTTCTCTTTTATAGGATTGTATATCTTATATGCCTTGGATTGTTCAATGTATCCCACAAATATGCACTTCTCTCCTCTATCATATAGTTTCTTTCTAAACTCTTGAGGTATCAATAAGTATGCCACACACCCAAAAACTCTCATATGCTCTACATTATGGTTCCTTTTGCTCCAAGCTTCTTATGGTGTTTTATTTACCACTACTTTTGTTGGACATCTATTTAATATGTATACCAAACATGCAACTGATTCATCCCAATACTCATTTGGTAGATGTTTTTCTTTTACCATATTTCGTGTCATTTCCATAATTGTTATATTCTTTCTCTTCGCTATTCCATTTTTTTGAGTGTACCTTGTTGTAAATTATTTTCTTATGCCAATTTCTTTGCAAAAATTCTAAAAATCACTTGAGATGTATTCACCACCTTAATTACTTCTCAATGTTTTGATATAGTAACCGCTTTATTTTTCATATTTTGCATTGAACTCTTTAAAATTAGGAAATACATTTTATTTATATTTCAAAAAATAAACCCATACTTTCCTACTAAAATGGTCAATAAATGTCAAGAAATAAATTCTTCCACTTATGGATGGTGTTTGCATTGGTCACAAAGATCTAAATGCACTATCTCAAGTGGATGTTTTTCTCTATAAGACCCCTTAACTAGAAATTTGTTTCTATGTTTATTTTGCAATATGAAACTCTCACATGTTGTATTAAGTGGCTCTATTGGTGGCAATCCATATACCATTCCTTTCTTATATAACAATTGTAATCCTTTGAATAAGAGGAATATGATAGCTCTAAGATATCTATGATAGACACAAGAGGCCTATTAAAAACTTAATATACTTATGAAAGTCTTAAGAGATCCATGACAATCCCATGAGACCTATCATCATCAAAAGAGAATTATAGAAATCCATAACATTAGGGATTTATATAATCTCATTACATGACAAATAATGATGGTACACATGTCAAAAATTGATTGGTCATAATTTTGTGATACAAACAGTCATATATACTTCATTTTTTTTAAAACTATTTGTGCCCTAACAACACAACCTAGCTATGTTTTAGGTTTGACTACCATGGGAAACTAGGAATATTTAATTTTATAATCATTTACTCACTTTCATCATGGGTTATCATTAGTTTCATATGAATTTTATAAACATTATATCGTATAAAAGTTTGAGTATAAGTGATTTCAATGAATTTTAAAAACTAGTCTTGAATGCCTCGTCAATGATTCATTTCTAGCAAACTTTAACTTCAATGAAGGCTTATTTTTTGAAAATTATTGGAGAGAAATTATTGGCATTACCATTTGTTTTAGATAGGAAAGGAGATGAGATAAAATAAGTGCCCATTATATGATAGAAGGATTGATATCGAATGAAGATAGGAAAAGGTGTAAAAGAAAGATATAGAGAATAGTTAGTGATAAAAAAATTGATTCTTGGGAACAAAAATAATATATAAAGGAGTACAAAGGAGATATGAGAGAAGAACTTTACAAAGAATGTGTTGGAAACCAATAATTCCAATAGGGTTGAGTGCCATACAATGCCATTCTACAATTCCTGAATTATTTTATAGTTTAGCTTGTTTCCATAAAACTCTCTAGCATGCTTTAGTGTATATAATGTAATAAAATATATTTTTTAGTATTGTTTTCTATTTTTGGCATGGTGTAAACTCATTTGATTTATTTATGTCATGAAAAATAATGTATTGAATGACATTTTGATGCGCCTCTATTCTTCTTGTCTAATCGGTGTATGCAAAGAAAATTAATATTTCCTTTTTGTAAAATATGTGTATTAAAAAATTTGTCTTTTTTTATTTTCTAAGTATAAATCTACCAATATTATCTAGGATTGTATTTAAAAGTCCTCATTTGGCAGCAAATTAAGTGATTTTATTAAAATTTCATTATGCAAAAAACTAATTACGTATTAAGAGCCAGTTGATTGGAATAACATATAGCCAATGATAAAATGATTAAGGAGGCAAAGAATACTAATCTACAAGATTTATTGCACATTCTAATAGCTCCTGATAAGAGCTTATTTCCATCAATTTTAGATACATATATAGCTAAGACTGCTTGAAAGAATATAAAATAAATATCTAAGAATGATTGAAAGATTATAAAAGAATTTTATGAACGCAGTGACCAGATCATGGTTGTCAAGATACAAACCTTGAAAATGGAATTTCAAAAAATAAAAAATGTAGGAAGCTGAAATGTGAGTGATTAATATGTAAGGTTAAACGATTTCATTAATAAAATGGCTACTCTAGGAAAAATTATGAACAAATAAGTTATGATAAAAAATGTGTTAACAAGGTGGAACAATTGTATCATCATCATTGAAGAGAGGAAAGATGTGTTTATCATTTAGTATGATAACCTTGTGAGATATCTTAGTTCACATTATGAAGGATTGAGAGATTCATCTTTAGAAGTTAATGATAAATTTTTTTCCTCTAAGTTACATATTTCAAAGATGGAAGATGTCAACACTAGCTCCAAAATAATCAAGATCAAGGGAAAGGAAAAATTAGAATTGTTCAATAGGAAACACAAGATGAAGTAATCCAAGAGGAAGAGTTAGAGACAAATTTGATAAGACAAATATCCAATGTTTTTAATTAAAGTAATTGGGAAAGGGCCCCGACTTGCTATACATTAGATGACATTCAAAAAACCTAAAGAGAAAATAGAAAGTTTATACATAAGTAACACTTTCAACAAGGCCAGACTGTTGAAATATAAATACATATAGAGATCTAAAATGGGATTGGGAAGCAAGATTAGAGGAACAATGTGATATCTATGAGAAGTTATAGAATGAATCTTTTTTATTTTTGTGAACAACTCTTCATACAGAATCCCTAACAATCGAAGAGAAAGGAATAGTGTTTTCTAAATCAAGTGATGCATCAACAGAGTCTAGGAGAGGAGCCACTAAACCTAGGAGAGGGATATGGTAGTCCAGGGAAAGAGAATTTAGGAGCTAGTGAATGAATAAGTCGATTACTTGAGAGAGCCCCTGATTGATCCAACAAGGAATCAGTAGTGTTGGTATTTCCAACTGATTATCTAGATTTTCCTATAAGATAGCCAATCTTAATCCATCAATTTTAGACAAGTGACGAGCAAAATGGGTTTAACCAGAAGGTTGAAATGATCTACACTTTAGGATCTGCAAGATGTATGGGGGTGACCCTTTGCAATATTAATGAATTTGTAATAAAGTGGACTAATATTGCTAAAATGCAGATTGCTCTCAACGAGCATCAACTAGATTATCCTAAATTTAATGTTGAATTGGCGAGATCCATGGTTATTTATCACTATTGGGTATAATTGAGAGAAAGATCTAACCTACACCTACTCCTACAAATAGAAAAGAAAAGAGATCAATAATATTTGAGATGGTGCCTAAAATTCACTTAAATTATCAAAGATCAATGTCTAATCCAAGAAAGAGAGTCATAATTGTGAGAATGTTGAATATCTTCACAAACCTTTAACTACTTAGCTACCTACACCTCACACATTAATGATTGAAATCAATTAAATTCAATAAATCACTCTAAATTCTTCTTAATGATCGCTATTAAACCTCTCAATTAACTGAAATGCATCCACAACATTTAATCCCTTCCTTAGAGAGAACATATAAACATAATTCACTTCTACAAGATAAATTGTAAAGATAAATGTTCCAATCCTTAACAGAAACAATTCATATAAAATGAGATGCCACAATTTGAAGTAAATATTATTTATTTATTCAAAAGAGATGATACATTCATGAAAAAGCCTAGTTCATGAGACAAAATGACCTTCTATTGCTCCAACTCAGACTTGCTAATTTACCCACCCAGTTACAAAATTCAAAATTTCAGAACCCCTTGCAAATGCTCTTGAATTCCCTTATGGAAAAAATGAGAGAAAAACAAGATTCCGACCAATTGTACAAGTCTCAAAATTCAATTTTCCTATACAAGAGTATCCTATAGTACCTATACAACTTCATATAGGACAAAATTGATTTGTGCTCTTAAAAAGAGAAATTTTGAATATAACAATTTCTTTCAAATTCACCGCTTCCTTTGGCTTATTTTCCCCATGTGATGCTTAATGGATTATTTGATAGGACAAAATTTGTTAATGTTGTTTTGATGGTGAAGAGGATTCCGATTCTAAGAGAATAAGAAAATTAGAAAGATGACACAAATCAACATCTTTCCACTAAGTAGGAGAGGAATGGAGTCAAGACCTATGACGACAGGTAGTGGCTAGCTACTCCATATAAAAAATATGATGATATTTGAATGAAATCGTTTAATACACCAAGTAGTGTTTCCATTGGAGATCATCAACTCTAAGAAAAAATTCAATAGAAAGGTGTTTGTAGAGGTCTACATCCAACAAGGTCCTTGTGAAGGAGATATGGGAGAAGTGTTGGAAATATATGTGACGATTGATTTTATAGATATGTAATAAGATGTATGAGGTCCTCTCTAAGTCTTGAATTGGATCACGATCACCATAATTATATTTGGTGGCCACCTTGATAGGAGTTATGCTTGTCCCTTGTTTAGGTTGACCTAGTTGATGTTTGCAGAGATGAAGATGGTATATATAGAAGATCAAATTAGTGTGACTGTGTGTCGTTGGTGGTAGTTATGCGAGGAAGATGATATATAGATTATTTCATGTTATTATCATTATAGAAGTTTGTGATGCAAAGATAGTGAATGTGGAAGTGATTGTTGTTAGATTTTTTTTCTTGTAACAAAGATTCATGGAGAACTCCATAGTTGGGCACTGACTTCGTTTAACTAACTCAAATTTTATGGATGTTCATGTATCTTTCCATTGAGTAGTGAGATTTATCCTAGAATTCATTTGTATCTTACCTTGGATAAATCCTACAAGTCCTTTGTATCTTGCCCTTAGATAGTAGACCTTAGCTTGCAAATCTTATAGGTGGTAGTGTGCTTCAATGGTAGTGTTTAAAATAAATTGTAATGATATCATATATATTGGTAGTTAACCCTCACCATAGTTTTTCCTTGTTTACGGGTTTCCACATAAATCTAGTGTTCCCTTATGAATTGTGTTTTATGGTTTCATGTTGCATTACTACTTATTATGTTTTTGAAGATTAACAGATTAAACTTATAGTATTTTCAGGTCCAAACCTATTCACCCCCTTCCTCTCTAAATCTAGAAGTGTGTTCAATAGGAAGAGACTAGTATTAGGGTCAACTTTGATAAATCTACCCAATTTTTTGCCTTTGTATTCACAGGTGGCAGTGCACCAAAAGTGCAATGAGAGGTGAGAGAGATGAACCTAAGTGAGGGAAACCTCAATAGGATTAATTAGGGGAATTAAATGATGGTGTCCAAGGGTACAGAGATAAAGAATGAGAATCCCATTTGTAGAGGACAGTAGAAGGGAAAACATCCCTATCATTAGTATTATCAAATTAAATAACAAAGAACCAACAATCATGAGAATAAATATCCATCTTACTTAGCACCATAGGGTTTGAATATACAAATATCTAGGCATGGAATAATATGAGAGACAATGACAATTGATTGAATCTTTTGATTAGAACATTTTTTTTGTAATAATAAATGCAGTCTAAAATCTTATCACCCAAAAATACCTCTAGAATAGAGGAGAAGCATCTGAGGCACTTTTCCAGAGGAACTAAAGGACTCAAGAGGGCTTTTTGAGTTGGTCTGTAAACATACTCTTGAGTGTGTAATTTACTTAGATGCAATCTTTCAAAGGAATGGTGTTTTGTTAAGAGGGTGATTCAGAGTTGGAAATATCCACAGTGATAGTACAAATAGGGGAGCCTTTACCGAAAGGGATTTAAAGATGAGAATTGTTGAAGGCTGTAATGGGAAGGTGTATTAGGTTTGAAATTGGACGACTAGAGGCCATTGGTGGCAGAAGGAAATTCAATAGATAAAATAGTTATAGAGATAAAAAAATATTCAATGTTACCATTGTGATAGGTATGACCATTTTGAAAGAGATTACAGATTGGAATCTTGTAAATTTTTAATTATTTTATCTAATCATTACACGTTCACATAAAATCATATCAAACATAAAAAATGTAACTAATCAAACAAAGTATCTAACTCACCTTTAAGACTAAAGTTGGATCTTATTTTGACTATTTCCACTAATGAAATTATATTTATCTTAGTTGCCAACATATATTACCATTATTGTGCCCACTTAGTCAGCCATCAATTAGTTAATTAAAACTTATTCAGTTATCAATTAGTTAAAACTATATTTTGGCTACAACATATATAATTCGATCTCCCACAAATATGAACTAATTGAGAAGCAGATTAAATTATGTGTCAACAAAACAAGTACTCAATATCCCCTTCACTGCAAGTCACAACTTAATATTAATCAGAACAATTTCTAATATAGTATAAACTGGCTATAATTCTAATGAGATGTATGGCTCAACTAGGTCAAAATATTTATGTGAAGAATTTGGACTTGTTGGCCTTACATTTATCATCATGGCTATTGAAGCCAAGTCATTCACAGAAAGTAATAGATATCTTAGGGTTTCTACAATATCTTTGGATGCTACTCAGGCTAGTAATGGAATAATCTTTAACGTACAAAATTACGGTGCAGTGGGTAGTGGAGCACACGACAATACTGAGGTCCCCTTATCATTTATTCTTTTGTTACTAATATTAGATATTATTTACTACCACTTTTACCATTTCTATCTTGAGTAACAGAAAGTTTACATCTTATTAACAAGGACTCCAAAATACTGTATCTTATTTATATTCTAATTCTTTTTAGGCATTTACTAATGCATGGAATGATGCTTGTAAAGTGTCGAAGACTTTTCTGGTTAACAATCTAAATTTCCACGAACAGTGTCAGCCTAGCTTCACATTTCAGGTGTAAAATTTGAACATAACGCTAAAGGATTAAAAAACAATGGATCTAATGCATGAAGTCCGCTTTATCAAAATGTTGTATATATGTACGCTAAATTACTTACTATTTTTTTAAGTTAATAACTATTCATTCATAGGTATACTTGGGTACTCCTATCCATACAAGATAGTTATTAGTCCAATTCAAGACAACATCTAAGCATACAGGTTAGGTATTTGTTCATTTGTGATAGAATCCACATAATTGAGATATGACACCTATCTTCTTTAAGCATGGGATAAGTATGGTCTCTTGCTAGACTATTATGACTCATTGGAACCATTTGAGTCCTAAGTTGCATCCTTAAAGACTACACTTCCCATTGGAAGTGGAACGAGGTCATCATCCTTAGATTAAATAATCGTATATACAAGCTTGAAACCCACCTCAAAATTCTATCTGTGGCCTCAGGGATTCAAGCGATCCTCCCTAATCCTCCTTAGTATGAATATCTTTTACTCTATTATTATGTTAATAATTGAACCCCCTCACTCAATGATTATCTTGAGTAATTATTCACTATAATGCTTACCCCTCAAAAATCACATCTTTGATTGCCTGCGTACTAGGGACATAGTCCATCCCTAAATTGCTTATATACATTTCTTTTAAATGGGATCAAGAACTATGTAGTTCTACCTTCTAACTAAATTCGATGTAAATTATATAGTTGGTATTCAACCCTTTCTAAAGTCATTATCCTAGATGATTCCTTTGTGGTCACTACAAACGTTGGGAAGCTTATAAAGTAAAAAGGTTACATATTGGCCTCTTTTTTGTTTGCCTAATTCCACTAGGTCCTAATCCTATGATCAAGTCACCCTTATCCTATGTGTCAAAATAAAAAAAATAGTTAAATCCAACTAAAATCATTAATTTGAATACTCAAATTAGGTTTATTAAAATTTATCAAATTAGGTTTTCAATCTATTTAGAATTTCCTATCCCTTGGATCTTAACTTCACAATGTCCCTTATTACTCACTAGTGATTTATAGGGATGATTTCATAGATGTCGTTTTTCCAATTTTATTAGGTGATCAATGTAGTAGCTCAATCACAATGACATTACTCATAAGCACTAGCCAGAGACATTGTTTATATTAAAAGTTGCTAGTTTTCTAAGTTTCCTACTCTTGAATTATGTTAACTAACCAATATAAAACAAAGTGCTACTTATTCATTCATCATGAAAATCAGTGATTCATTGAAAGGAAAAGAAAGCTAATACATAACCTTTTAATGAGATAATTACATCAAAAAGCTTCAATTATTCTATGCATAACTTACTATTCTAATTAGTGCATCATTCATTGGAAAGTGAAACTAAAGAAGTGACAAGTGCTTAACATATATACTTGAATGTATCATTTGTCAACAACACAACATTCAAGGTTCGCAATGAGTGGGAAGGAATGAGGTAGTGTTTCTTCTATTATTAGTGAGGATGGATAGGCAGATGCAGAAGAATTAGAAGATGAAGATAAGAAAGGTTGAATGACAACAATTGTGGTTTAGTTCTTGGTCCTCTTTTCTGGTTACTGGCTATATATTTTCCCTTGGCCATCAATCCTCTATTTTGGTTTGGGATCTAGATTTTGTGAAACTCTGGTTCCTCTTCATTGGTGAGGAATTTTTGGTCATTTTTATGGTGCACCCAATGGAGGGGGTCCTTTGATTTTAGATGGAGGATCTGAAGCAAGGAAGGAGTGGTCTATGATGTGGGTGGCCCTCCATGATCTTAGTGCTTTTCTTGTTGTTTTCTTCTTGGTCTTCCCCATGTTTCTTGGGTTGGAGATTCCCTTAGCAGTTGTTGTTGCTGAAGGGGGCCCTTTCACTGGGCTTTTTGTGGTGTGGCTTGGGGCCATTGCTTTGGAAGTGGGGGTTGCCCTCCTCCTTGACTAGGGTGAATTGTTTTCATGGAGGCTATGTTGTTTTGTCTCCTACCTATAACCAATTTAAAAAGAAAAAAACATAACTATAGTTAAGTTATTAGAACAATACAATATCTAAAGATCTAATCTAAATAATGCAAGAACATACCCTAACTAACTATAATATGCATCATTTAAGATATGATAAATCTTAAGGTTAGGATTTGCATTGTGATTCAATTAATGTTAACGATGTTTGTAATCTATTAATTATATTTTTTAAGTATGTGGTTTATTAAAATTTTAGATCTAATTAATTTAAAAAAATATATTTATATTTTTATTTAGTTATTTTTTAATTAAAAATATTTATTATATATTATAAAAAATATTAAATTATTATTTTTATTAATATTTTGATTTTTGTATATTTTAAATTTGCATTTAGTTTATTCTATTTTTATTTCTATTTTTTATTGAAGTTTAATTTATTTTTTTAATTGTTTATTTCTTTTTACAAAATTACAAATAATAATTAAAGGTTATTAAAGTTAATTTAATTTAGAATTATTTATCTTATTAAAATTATAATTTATTTTAGAACAGTTATATTTGAATTTTTCTTTTAATTTATATAAATCAATTAATTTATCTCTCCATCTCTCTCTATCTCTCTATTTATATTCTCTCTCTCTCTCTCTCTCTCTCTCTCTCTCTCTCTCTCAAACGTTCCCACACTCTCTCTCTTTCATCTCTATCTCTCTAAATATTGGTCGCACACTCCTTGTTACTCCCCCCATCTATATCTCAATTTATCTCTCAAACTTTCACACACACTCCTCGTTTCTCCCTCTCTATTTCTATCTCTATCTCCATCTCTGTCTCTCCTCCCTCTCTCTTCTCTGTATTTCCTCCTTTATCTCTTTCTTGATCCCTTTTTCTCTATCTTTCCATCCCTTCCTCTCCCTCTCTATCTATATCTTATTATCTCTATCTTTCTTTGTGAACTCATGTTTGGATCCCTATAACTAGATATGTTAGGTTTATTTTTTAAAGAATGGATATAATAATTAAGTATATTTTTTAATAGAATTATTTCTATTTAAATTTTAATATAATTTCATTTAAACTAAATGAAATCCTTATAATTCGTTTTATTATATATATTTTGAGATAAAAAATAATTATTAAAATTGATATGTTTCTTTAAAAAAATAATTTATTTTCAATATTATAAATTATAAAAAATGAAAAAACTATTTAAAATAGATATTTTAGTTTTTAAAATACAAAGAAATCCAAAAAAAAACATTAAAAATCCATCATCCCTAAAAATTTGCTCCTATAACACCAAATTTCGTAAATAAATCATAATGTATATAAATAGTATTTATAATATATTAAATTTCAAAATATAAAGCTTAACTTTACAAAAACCAAGTTTTTTTTTTAAGAAAAAATAATAATCACTTTTGATTGGTGCACTAATTGAATAAAGTGGAATAGTATTGCCTACAACAATTACTAATAATATGTAATCTAAAATTAGTAGTTAATAATTAAATTTAAGATTAAATTTATTATTAAAATTATAATTATATATATTTTCTAATTAAATTACGAACATGTTCTTAAGAAAAATGTATGTTTTCACTATAGTTTTTATATTATATTATAATTGTTAATATTATTTTATTGAAGTGAGAGTTGTCGTTAATATTATAGAAATATAACTAAAAAATATAATTTTGAAATAACAATAGTTTAAAATTATATTAATTAAGAATTGCAACAAATATTTTAATTACAATATTATGCAAGTGTAGGAGACAATTGTTATAATTATAATTCTATCATTTTTAATTAAATTAGCATTATATTTTTTAGAAAAATATATCATTCCTATAATATTAATATTTTTTATAATATAATTATTTATATTATTTTGTTGAAGAAAAAGTTATAGCTAGTCTATTAGGGTTATATGATTTTTCCTTTGTCTTCTAATTTTTGGCATTTGTTTTGTGTCATACAACAAACAGTGCAAAACTTTTTAGGTTTAAAAATGGCCATGAGTAGCTCCATGCTAGTAGTTGCTACTTTGACATCTGGCATGAATGGTTCCACCAAACAAGTAAGCACAAAGATTTGTTTCCTAAAGTTTTTTAAATGAGGTATGCCTTTAGATAATTTTAATCTAATATAGATACTCACATACTATTCATAAAAGTAAAATAAAAGTAAGAGTTATAATTAATATTACATAAATATAATTAAAATAATATAATTTTATAATAACATTGATTGAAAATTATAATAATTAAAAATCACTACAAATATTTTTATTACAATATTACTCACTGTTATATGGCACTTGTTTCAATATTCTTTTATGTTCTGAATATCTATTTTAAGTAAATAAATATTGAACGGAGAATAGGAAAAATCAAATGATTGCTATTGTTCGATTGCGTTTGCATTTCGATTTCTGTGGTAGTCCGTCATTTGATAGGGAAGCTGAAATAGGAAAAATCCAATGATCTGGTATTGTTCGATTGGGCTTCCATTTCGATTTCTGTGGTAGTCCATTATTTGATAGGTAAGCTGAAATAGGAAAAAGCAAATGATCTGGTATAGTTCAATTGGGTTTGCATTTCGATTTCTGCGGTAGTCTGTTATTTGATACGTGGTTTGCATTTAAAGAATCTAAGACGATGAATACACAAGCATTCCAAAGCCATTCATGTGCTGAAAGAGTGCTGTTACCACACACGGTAGACCTAACAAAGACTCACGACTTGTGATGTAAATCAAACCAAGATCTAAGTTATCCCTTTCCTTGCAGGTAGCAACTTGGTAGTAATCAGAATAGTTCCTAATATAGTATAAACGGGCATTATTTAACGCTCACTCATCTCCTTCACTCATACCTTAGGTCTCTTTCCCTAATTCACATTTGACTGAATCTTAGTTAGGCTCTAATTCTAATGAGATCAATGGCTCGACCAGGTCAAAATCTTCATGTGAAAAATTTGGTCTTGGTGGCCTTATATTTGGTCATCATGGCAGTTGAAGCCCAGTTAATCACATCCAGTAACAGATATCTTAGGGCTTCTACAATATCTCTGGCCTCTACTCAGGGTAGTAATGGAAGAAGTTTTGGCGTACAAAATTATGGTGCAGTGGGTGATGGAGAGCACGACGATACTGAGGTCCTCTTATCATTTATCCTCTTGTTCCTAACATTAAGATCTTATTTACTGCCACTTTAACAGTTTCTATCTTGAGTAACAGAAAGTTTACATCTTATTATTAAGGACTCCAAAATCTTATGTCTTATTAAAATTCTAATGGTTTTCAGGCGTTTACTCGTGCATGGAATGATGCTTGTAAAGCGTCGTCTGCAACTTTGAATGTGCCAGGTGGCAAGACTTTTCTGGTCAACAATCTAAAATTCCAGGGACCGTGTCAGCCTGGTTTCACATTTCAGGTGTAAAATTTGAACATAACCCTAAAGGATTCAAAACCAATGGATTTAATACATCTCATTTTGTCGAAAAATTGTATAGTTCTATGCTATTTGTATTTGTAGTAAGAATAGTAATCCTTCTTCAAAGTTTACCAAACTCTAGATTAATTCTATGTTTGATCCTCATTCTGTAATTTTGTGCAGTGATTCGAGAATATCGTAGTAACTCCTGACAATTTTTTAATTTTTATTTTACTAGGTCGATGGAACTATTGTTGCCCCAGAAAATCCGAGCAGCTGGAAGAGCACATATGTGTGGTTGTTGTTCGAGCATCTTCAACAATTTACATTGACAGGGAAGGGCACTATTGACGGAAAAGGAAGTAATTGGTGGGGTAAACATAAAAGTAGACCAACGGTTAGTAACCATTTACACTGCTGAACTTCTCTTGTGTGTTTCTAGTTTCTGATACAGAATATATGTAAAATACTACCTAAACTAGAACCTTAATATATGTAAAATTTTACCTAAACCAGCCCAGTAAGGTTCTAGTTTGAATTTTCAAACAGAATTTGCAGATGAATGAGGAAAAATAAATAAAGCCTGTAAAAACGGAGTTATTTTTTTAATTAACTTACAATAAAGCAAGCAACAGCTGTTTTTCAATACACAGGAATAAAACAGAAAGCAGCGAGTATCTTCCATAAAGCATGAATAAAAATAGGTCCGTAAAGCATGGGAAAAAACTACTTACATGCGCTAAAATTATAGATGCATATCATATGACTTTCTTTTTTCCACAGGCCATTCAATTCAATGATGTGAAAGGGAGTGCACTGAGTGGACTGAAGGTGACAAACAGTCCTCAATTTCATGTCACATTGACAAATTGTGACAGTGTCCAGATCGTGGGTATTACCATTCAGGCACCAGAAAGCAGCCCAAACACTGATGGAATTGATACGTTCCAATCCACAAACATAGTCATAAAAGATTCCACTATTGGAACAGGTAAAGGAATGAGGAAGTGGCAAATATTTTCATTTTCAGATTTTGTTTCAAATAAACTGTTTGAATTTCCAAGGGTGAATTGTCTTAGTGATAAATATTTTGGATCATAAATAGTTTGGATTATATTTCATGATTCATCAGTAACATTCTTTGATTACCAAAGTACACTCTATGATACATCAATGATTTTATTTGATTACAAGTTAAAAAACTGATAAAAGAAAATGGATGCGACTATTATAATTAAAAAAATTCATATCATAGATTAATTATGATCTCAGATTTTTTCTTTTATTCTTAAATATAATATTAAATAGCAGAGATTATATGTGAATAGAGAAATATGAGTACATGGAAGTTTGATGACTGCAGGAGATGACTGTGTGGGGATAGGTGATGGGTCTTCAAATATTAACATCAATGATATCACATGCGGTCCAGGCCATGGAATAAGGTGATTAACGCTCTAAATAAACACAAATCCCTTAACAGCTAATAATAATTTATGTCTGTCTAAATATGTTAGGCATGAGAAATTCTTTATATTATTTGTATAATTTTGCAGCATTGGAAGTCTTGGAAGAGGAAACACGAAAGCAGATGTCCATTCGATTCACGTGAACGGCGCCAAGTTGACATCAACAACGAATGGATTAAGAATCAAGACATGGCCGGTATAATAATTATTTCAATAATCTCAAATTAAATCATTGCTGTTTTAAAAATAACATAAAAAAAAAAAACTTCTGTATGCTGAGGATAGATGAAATATAGAATTGCAATAAAGGAGAACTACAAGAATCATTGTTTATTTTTATTTTCATGGGATTTTCAATAGGTTACACTATTTGAAATGTTCATTGACAAACTGTCTATGATATAACAGGGGGGTTCTGGCGTGGCAAGTGATATAACATATGACAATGTCCAGATGGAAGACGTAAGCAACCCAATAATAATTAACCAATTCTACTGCGACACAGGGGACACTGGGTCTGGTTGCAAGTCTCAGGTAGACATCTGATCTAAATCCTTAATTAAACTCAGTTTTTGCTTTCAATACAACTGAGATCTGATTCGGAGTTCACCTTTTCATTTGATGTAGGGTTCTGCTGTGAAAATCAGTAATGTAGAATACAGTAATATCAGGGGCACATCAGCAACAGAAGACGGAATCACATTGTCGTGCAGCCAAAGCGGATCTTGCACGGGCATAAAAATGGAGAAAATAGATTTGGTAACTGGCTCAGGGGCGCAAGCCTCTTGTAATGCCCAAAACGTACAGGGTGGAAATTCGATTCCTTCACGTTGTCTGGGCAACAATGGCCAATGATATAACAGAGCTGTGAAGCTGTCTCTAATGCAGTAACCTCTTTCTTAATTCCCTGAAAAGTAATGTAGTCTTCAGAACAGTTAGCAATTAACAAGTTGGATCTCCGCTGATGGAAAAAGCCATTGGCTTTAATATTTTTCTTGTCATTTCTTTTCCAAAGATAATGGGAACGGGAATGTACCTAAATTTTTTTAGTTAAACTTAAATGTTCGAGTACACTCATTTGCATGGCAAATCTTAATTTAAAAATAATTAAATTTATTTCGCAATTTTTTCACATTATTAAAAAGTTCTCCTGAGAGAATTATTGATTGATATATAAAAACAAGACAACTTTTTTTTGGGAAGCATCCATTTGTTCTCAAAATTAAAAGAATTGGATTTAACAAATTCATGGTATGGGAAAGAAACTGTTTACTTGGGAAAAAATTTCTTGATTTGACTCATCAATCAAACTCTGTCGATTAGAAACATTCTTTGAAGGGTAGAAAGAAAGCTAAATTGCCGCAAACAGTAAGAAATAACAAAACATAAAAAAACAAGTGACGGTTTATATTAATGCCCTTTGCCAAAGCAAAGTTGTCAGTGCTCTCTTTTTCATTATACATTCATAAGAACAGAGTATTCCTGTCTTGTTCAAAAAATTTCATTGCATTCCCTTTCAAAACAAAGTTTTATCCAAGGCTATAGGAGAAGCTTCTAGAAAACGCACCAAAAAATGGACAATTCTAGGTTCATCGAAGAGTGTAAAAGAAGAAATAAATGTCTTGGTTGGAGTAGATGAACAAAATGCAGCAAGGGAAATTAAATGTGCATAGGTGGAAGTCCACATATGCCAACAATCCCCCTTAATCTTCACTGTCGTATATATTCGCAATACCAATTTCTTCCCAACGATGCTCAAAAACATTCTTTGCAAGCGGCTTTGTGAAAATATCTTCTAGTTGTTCTTCTGACCTACAAAACCAAATATATATGTCAACATTGTTCATCAATTCCAGAATATAATGATATCTTGTATCAATATGCTTGCTTCGTTTATGATAGAGCTGATTTTTTGATAAAGAAATTGCTTAATTATTATGACAATAATTTTTTGTAGGTTCTTCTTGTGGATACCTCAAATCTGAAAGTACTCTTCTCATCCATACTGCTCGACAAGCTTCTGATGTGGCTGCAACATATTCCGCTTCAGTTGACGAGAGTGTCACAATTGGTTGTTTCTTTGATGCTCAAGAGATAGCACCCGATCCTAGATGAAAGATATATCTTGAATTGCTTTTTCTATCATCCATGCTACCTCCCTAGTCACTATCCATATATCCAATCAATTTGTAATCATTGGAAGATGTATACAAAATTCCAAAGCTCTTTATTCCAGCTATATACCTTAAAACTCTTTTTCCAACTTTCCAACATGATTCCATTGGTTTGTCCATAAGAATCGAGAAATGAGACTAACCCCATACATGATATCTAGTCTTATGACGGTTAAATTCATGATGCTGCCAACTATTCTATTGAATAAGGTTGAATCAATACACAAACTTTTCTCATCGATGCTAAGTTTTAAACCCAATGCAACTGGTTTAGGGGTTGGTTTCACATTTGTCATCTTAAATCTCTTCAGTAAATCATTAGTATATCTCTATTTATATTGACATATAAAAATGCCTTGATCATTTTTACTTACCTCTATCCCAAGAAACTATCTCATGAGCCTCATCAAATTCTCTTTCCATGGCTGCCTTGAATGAGTTAATTGACATGTTACTTGTGAGTATCAAATCATCTACATGCAAACAACTATCAATATATCTCTTTCATCATTCACTTTGACATACAAAGTTGGTTCATTGCCACACTTGCTAAACCCATTGTTCACAAAATAAGAATCCATCATACTGTACCAGCTCTAGGAGCTTGCTTCAAGCCATACAGTGTCTTTTTAAGTTTGTCCACTTTATGTTATCTCCCAAAACTTCATAATCGGGTGGTTGATTTATATACACTTCTTCTTTCAAAAATGCCATTCAAGAATGTTGATTTAATGTCCATTTTGTAAACCTTCCAATTATTTTGAGCTGATATAGATAAGACCATTCTAATGGCATCTGATCTTGCCACAGGTGCAAAAGTTTCAATGTAGTCTATGCTTGGCTGTTGTGTGAAGCCTTTAGCTAATAGCCTTGCCTTTTTTTTTTGTACTTTCCCATTAGCATTATACTTTGTGTTGTAAACCCATTTAACTTCAATCACTTCCTTTCCTTTAGGAAGCTCTACTAGATCCCAACTTTGATTCTTTTCTATTGACCAAATTTCTTTATTCGTGGTTGTAATATATTTGTCATCTTTAATGGCATCTTCGAAATAAATTGGATCATCTTGTGTTAAGAATGCAAAATTAGAGCGTAAATCATCATTTTTGGCCTCTTGTATTTCATCATATATCATTTCTTCTTTGAAGTGTTTATGGACCTTTATCTTAGTGATGCAAATGTTGGATTAGAAGACTCACTACTATTATTACTTGCTGGAGTAGTAGGAATTGGAATGGTATGTGCCCTTGTAGGTGTTGTAGGAACATTTGTTTGTGTAGATGGATTCACAACTTGAGTTTCATTCTCTTGTGGAGCAGTAGCTGCAATTATAGTTGGTTTATCTATGCTTCCATCCCATGATTCTTCTTAAACTGTAGCAACAAATTCAACATCATGGCTTATTATCAGCTTCTCTTTTATAGGATTGTATATCTTATATGCCTTGGATTGTTCAATGTATCCCACAAATATGCACTTCTCTCCTCTATCATATAGTTTCTTTCTAAACTCTTGAGGTATCAATAAGTATGCCACACACTTAAAAACTCTCATATGCTCTACATTATGGTTCCTTTTGCTCCAAGCTTCTTATGGTGTTTTATTTACCACTACTTTTGTTGGACATCTATTTAATATGTATACCAAACATGCAACTGATTCATCCCAATACTCATTTGGTAGATGTTTTTCTTTTACCATATTTCGTGTCATTTCCATAATTGTTATATTCTTTCTCTTCGCTATTCCATTTTTTTGAGTGTACCTTGTTGTAAATTATTTTCTTATGCCAATTTCTTTGCAAAAATTCTAAAAATCACTTGAGATGTATTCACCACCTTAATTACTTCTCAATGTTTTGATATAGTAACCGCTTTATTTTTCATATTTTGCATTGAACTCTTTAAAATTAGGAAATACATTTTATTTATATTTCAAAAAATAAACCCATACTTTCCTACTAAAATGGTCAATAAATGTCAAGAAATAAATTCTTCCACTTATGGATGGTGTTTGCATTGGTCACAAAGATCTAAATGCACTATCTCAAGTGGATGTTTTTCTCTATAAGACCCCTTAACTAGAAATTTGTTTCTATGTTTATTTTCCAATATGAAACTCTCACATGTTGTATTAAGTGGCTCTATTGGTGGCAATCCATATACCATTCCTTTCTTATATAACAATTGTAATCCTTTGAATAAGAGGAATATGATAGCTCTAAGATATCTATGATAGACACAAGAGGCCTATTAAAAACTTAATATACTTATGAAAGTCTTAAGAGATCCATGACAATCCCATGAGACCTATCATCATCAAAAGAGAATTATAGAAATCCATAACATTAGGGATTTATATAATCTCATTACATGACAAATAATGATGGTACACATGTCAAAAATTGATTGGTCATAATTTTGTGATACAAACAGTCATATATACTTCATTTTTTTTAAAACTATTTGTGCCCTAACAACACAACCTAGCTATGTTTTAGGTTTGACTACCATGGGAAACTAGGAATATTTAATTTTATAATCATTTACTCACTTTCATCATGGGTTATCATTAGTTTCATATGAATTTTATAAACATTATATCGTATAAAAGTTTGAGTATAAGTGATTTCAATGAATTTTAAAAACTAGTCTTGCATGCCTCATCAATGATTCATTTCTAGCAAACTTTAACTTCAATGAAGGCTTATTTTTTGAAAATTATTGGAGAGAAATTATTGGCATTACCATTTGTTTTAGATAGGAAAGGAGATGAGATAAAATAAGTGCCCATTATATGATAGAAGGATTGATATCGAATGAAGATAGGAAAAGGTGTAAAAGAAAGATATAGAGAATAGTTAGTGATAAAAAAAATTGATTCTTGGGAACAAAAATAATATATAAAGGAGTACAAAGGAGATATGAGAGAAGAACTTTACAAAGAATGTGTTGGAAACCAATAATTCCAATAGGGTTGAGTGCCATACAATGCCATTCTACAATTCCTGAATTATTTTATAGTTTAGCTTGTTTCCATAAAACTCTCTAGCATGCTTTAGTGTATATAATGTAATAAAATATATTTTTTAGTATTGTTTTCTATTTTTGGCATGGTGTAAACTCATTTGATTTATTTATGTCATGAAAAATAATGTATTGAATGACATTTTGATGCGCCTCTATTCTTCTTGTCTAATCGGTGTATGCAAAGAAAATTAATATTTCCTTTTTGTAAAATATGTGTATTAAAAAATTTGTCTTTTTTTATTTTCTAAGTATAAATCTACCAATATTATCTAGGATTGTATTTAAAAGTCCTCATTTGGCAGCAAATTAAGTGATTTTATTAAAATTTCATTATGCAAAAAACTAATTACGTATTAAGAGCCAGTTGATTGGAATAACATATAGCCAATGATAAAATGATTAAGGAGGCAAAGAATACTAATCTACAAGATTTATTGCACATTCTAATAGCTCCTGATAAGAGCTTATTTCCATCAATTTTAGATACATATATAGCTAAGACTGCTTGAAAGAATATAAAATAAATATCTAAGAATGATTGAAAGATTATAAAAGAATTTTATGAACGCAGTGACCAGATCATGGTTGTCAAGATACAAACCTTGAAAATGGAATTTCAAAAAATAAAAAATGTAGGAAGCTGAAATGTGAGTGATTAATATGTAAGGTTAAACGATTTCATTAATAAAATGGCTACTCTAGGAAAAATTATGAACAAATAAGTTATGATAAAAAATGTGTTAACAAGGTGGAACAATTGTATCATCATCATTGAAGAGAGGAAAGATTTGTTTATCATTTAGTATGATAACCTTGTGAGATATCTTAGTTCACATTATGAAGGATTGAGAGATTCATCTTTAGAAGTTAATGATAAATTTTTTTCCTCTAAGTTACATATTTCAAAGATGGAAGATGTCAACACTAGCTCCAAAATAATCAAGATCAAGGGAAAGGAAAAATTAGAATTGTTCAATAGGAAACACAAGATGAAGTAATCCAAGAGGAAGAGTTAGAGACAAATTTGATAAGACAAATATCCAATGTTTTTAATTAATGTAATTGGGAAAGGGCCCCGACTTGCTATACATTAGATGACATTCAAAAAACCTAAAGAGAAAATAGAAAGTTTATACATAAGTAACACTTTCAACAAGGCCAGACTGTTGAAATATAAATACATATAGAGATCTAAAATGGGATTGGGAAGCAAGATTAGAGGAACAATGTGATATCTATGAGAAGTTATAGAATGAATCTTTTTTATTTTTGTGAACAACTCTTCATACAGAATCCCTAACAATCGAAGAGAAAGGAATAGTGTTTTCTAAATCAAGTGATGCATCAACAGAGTCTAGGAGAGGAGCCACTAAACCTAGGAGAGGGATATGGTAGTCCAGGGAAAGAGAATTTAGGAGCTAGTGAATGAATAAGTCGATTACTTGAGAGAGCCCCTGATTGATCCAACAAGGAATCAGTAGTGTTGGTATTTCCAACTGATTATCTAGATTTTCCTATAAGATAGCCAATCTTAATCCATCAATTTTAGACAAGTGACGAGCAAAATGGGTTTAACCAGAAGGTTGAAATGATCTACACTTTAGGATCTGCAAGATGTATGGGGGTGACCCTTTGCAATATTAATGAATTTGTAATAAAGTGGACTAATATTGCTAAAATGCAGATTGCTCTCAACGAGCATCAACTAGATTATCCTAAATTTAATGTTGAATTGGCGAGATCCATGGTTATTTATCACTATTGGGTATAATTGAGAGAAAGATCTAACCTACACCTACTCCTACAAATAGAAAAGAAAAGAGATCAATAATATTTGAGATGGTGCCTAAAATTCACTTAAATTATCAAAGATCAATGTCTAATCCAAGAAAGAGAGTCATAATTGTGAGAATGTTGAATATCTTCACAAACCTTTAACTACTTAGCTACCTACACCTCACACATTAATGATTGAAATCAATTAAATTCAATAAATCACTCTAAATTCTTCTTAATGATCGCTATTAAACCTCTCAATTAACTGAAATGCATCCACAACATTTAATCCCTTCCTTAGAGAGAACATATAAACATAATTCACTTCTACAAGATAAATTGTAAAGATAAATGTTCCAATCCTTAACAGAAACAATTCATATAAAATGAGATGCCACAATTTGAAGTAAATATTATTTATTTATTCAAAAGAGATGATACATTCATGAAAAAGCCTAGTTCATGAGACAAAATGACCTTCTATTGCTCCAACTCAGACTTGCTAATTTACCCACCCAGTTACAAAATTCAAAATTTCAGAACCCCTTGCAAATGCTCTTGAATTCCCTTATGGAAAAAATGAGAGAAAAACAAGATTCCGACCAATTGTACAAGTCTCAAAATTCAATTTTCCTATACAAGAGTATCCTATAGTACCTATACAACTTCATATAGGACAAAATTGATTTGTGCTCTTAAAAAGAGAAATTTTGAATATAACAATTTCTTTCAAATTCCCCGCTTCCTTTGGCTTATTTTCCCCATGTGATGCTTAATGGATTATTTGATAGGACAAAATTTGTTAATGTTGTTTTGATGGTGAAGAGGATTCCGATTCTAAGAGAATAAGAAAATTAGAAAGATGACACAAATCAACATCTTTCCACTAAGTAGGAGAGGAATGGAGTCAAGACCTATGACGACAGGTAGTGGCTAGCTACTCCATATAAAAAATATGATGATATTTGAATGAAATCGTTTAATACACCAAGTAGTGTTTCCATTGGAGATCATCAACTCTAAGAAAAAATTCAATAGAAAGGTGTTTGTAGAGGTCTACATCCAACAAGGTCCTTGTGAAGGAGATATGGGAGAAGTGTTGGAAATATATGTGACGATTGATTTTATAGATATGTAATAAGATGTATGAGGTCCTCTCTAAGTCTTGAATTGGATCACGATCACCATAATTATATTTGGTGGCCACCTTGATAGGAGTTATGCTTGTCCCTTGTTTAGGTTGACCTAGTTGATGTTTGCAGAGATGAAGATGGTATATATAGAAGATCAAATTAGTGTGACTGTGTGTCGTTGGTGGTAGTTATGCGAGGAAGATGATATATAGATTATTTCATGTTATTATCATTATAGAAGTTTGTGATGCAAAGATAGTGAATGTGGAAGTGATTGTTGTTAGATTTTTTTTCTTGTAACAAAGATTCATGGAGAACTCCATAGTTGGGCACTGACTTCGTTTAACTAACTCAAATTTTATGGATGTTCATGTATCTTTCCATTGAGTAGTGAGATTTATCCTAGAATTCATTTGTATCTTACCTTGGATAAATCCTACAAGTCCTTTGTATCTTGCCCTTAGATAGTAGACCTTAGCTTGCAAATCTTATAGGTGGTAGTGTGCTTCAATGGTAGTGTTTAAAATAAATTGTAATGATATCATATATATTGGTAGTTAACCCTCACCATAGTTTTTCCTTGTTTACGGGTTTCCACATAAATCTAGTGTTCCCTTATGAATTGTGTTTTATGGTTTCATGTTGCATTACTACTTATTATGTTTTTGAAGATTAACAGATTAAACTTATAGTATTTTCAGGTCCAAACCTATTCACCCCCTTCCTCTCTAAATCTAGAAGTGTGTTCAATAGGAAGAGACTAGTATTAGGGTCAACTTTGATAAATCTACCCAATTTTTTGCCTTTGTATTCACAGGTGGCAGTGCACCAAAAGTGCAATGAGAGGTGAGAGAGATGAACCTAAGTGAGGGAAACCTCAATAGGATTAATTAGGGGAATTAAATGATGGTGTCCAAGGGTACAGAGATAAAGAATGAGAATCCCATTTGTAGAGGACAGTAGAAGGGAAAACATCCCTATCATTAGTATTATCAAATTAAATAACAAAGAACCAACAATCATGAGAATAAATATCCATCTTACTTAGCACCATAGGGTTTGAATATACAAATATCTAGGCATGGAATAATATGAGAGACAATGACAATTGATTGAATCTTTTGATTAGAACATTTTTTTTGTAATAATAAATGCAGTCTAAAATCTTATCACCCAAAAATACCTCTAGAATAGAGGAGAAGCATCTGAGGCACTTTTCCAGAGGAACTAAAGGACTCAAGAGGGCTTTTTGAGTTGGTCTGTAAACATACTCTTGAGTGTGTAATTTACTTAGATGCAATCTTTCAAAGGAATGGTGTTTTGTTAAGAGGGTGATTCAGAGTTGGAAATATCCACAGTGATAGTACAAATAGGGGAGCCTTTACCGAAAGGGATTTAAAGATGAGAATTGTTGAAGGCTGTAATGGGAAGGTGTATTAGGTTTGAAATTGGACGACTAGAGGCCATTGGTGGCAGAAGGAAATTCAATAGATAAAATAGTTATAGAGATAAAAAAATATTCAATGTTACCATTGTGATAGGTATGACCATTTTGAAAGAGATTACAGATTGGAATCTTGTAAATTTTTAATTATTTTATCTAATCATTACACGTTCACATAAAATCATATCAAACATAAAAAATGTAACTAATCAAACAAAGTATCTAACTCACCTTTAAGACTAAAGTTGGATCTTATTTTGACTATTTCCACTAATGAAATTATATTTATCTTAGTTGCCAACATATATTACCATTATTGTGCCCACTTAGTCAGCCATCAATTAGTTAATTAAAACTTATTCAGTTATCAATTAGTTAAAACTATATTTTGGCTACAACATATATAATTCGATCTCCCACAAATATGAACTAATTGAGAAGCAGATTAAATTATGTGTCAACAAAACAAGTACTCAATATCCCCTTCACTGCAAGTCACAACTTAATATTAATCAGAACAATTTCTAATATAGTATAAACTGGCTATAATTCTAATGAGATGTATGGCTCAACTAGGTCAAAATATTTATGTGAAGAATTTGGACTTGTTGGCCTTACATTTATCATCATGGCTATTGAAGCCAAGTCATTCACAGAAAGTAATAGATATCTTAGGGTTCCTACAATATCTTTGGATGCTACTCAGGCTAGTAATGGAATAATCTTTAACGTACAAAATTACGGTGCAGTGGGTAGTGGAGCACACGACAATACTGAGGTCCCCTTATCATTTATTCTTTTGTTACTAATATTAGATATTATTTACTACCACTTTTACCATTTCTATCTTGAGTAACAGAAAGTTTACATCTTATTAACAAGGACTCCAAAATACTGTATCTTATTTATATTCTAATTCTTTTTAGGCATTTACTAATGCATGGAATGATGCTTGTAAAGTGTCGAAGACTTTTCTGGTTAACAATCTAAATTTCCACGAACAGTGTCAGCCTAGCTTCACATTTCAGGTGTAAAATTTGAACATAACGCTAAAGGATTAAAAAACAATGGATCTAATGCATGAAGTCCACTTTATCAAAATGTTGTATATATGTACGCTAAATTACTTACTATTTTTTTAAGTTAATAACTATTCATTCATAGGTATACTTGGGTACTCCTATCCATACAAGATAGTTATTAGTCCAATTCAAGACAACATCTAAGCATACAGGTTAGGTATTTGTTCATTTGTGATAGAATCCACATAATTGAGATATGACACATATCTTCTTTAAGCATGGGATAAGTATGGTCTCTTGCTAGACTATTATGACTCATTGGAACCATTTGAGTCCTAAGTTGCATCCTTAAAGACTACACTTCCCATTGGAAGTGGAACGAGGTCATCATCCTTAGATTAAATAATCGTATATACAAGCTTGAAACCCACCTCAAAATTCTATCTGTGGCCTCAGGGATTCAAGCGATCCTCCCTAATCCTCCTTAGTATGAATATCTTTTACTCTATTATTATGTTAATAATTGAACCCCCTCACTCAATGATTATCTTGAGTAATTATTCACTATAATGCTTACCCCTCAAAAATCACATCTTTGATTGCCTGCGTACTAGGGACATAGTCCATCCCTAAATTGCTTATATACATTTCTTTTAAATGGGATCAAGAACTATGTAGTTCTACCTTCTAACTAAATTCGATGTAAATTATATAGTTGGTATTCAACCCTTTCTAAAGTCATTATCCTAGATGATTCCTTTGTGGTCACTACAAACGTTGGGAAGCTTATAAAGTAAAAAGGTTACATATTGGCCTCTTTTTTGTTTGCCTAATTCCACTAGGTCCTAATCCTATGATCAAGTCACCCTTATCCTATGTGTCAAAATAAAAAAAATAGTTAAATCCAACTAAAATCATTAATTTGAATACTCACATTAGGTTTATTAAAATTTATCAAATTAGGTTTTCAATCTATTTAGAATTTCCTATCCCTTGGATCTTAACTTCACAATGTCCCTTATTACTCACTAGTGATTTATAGGGATGATTTCATAGATGTCGTTTTTCCAATTTTATTAGGTGATCAATGTAGTAGCTCAATCACAATGACATTACTCATAAGCACTAGCCAGAGACATTGTTTATATTAAAAGTTGCTAGTTTTCTAAGTTTCCTACTCTTGAATTATGTTAACTAACCAATATAAAACAAAGTGCTACTTATTCATTCATCATGAAAATCAGTGATTCATTGAAAGGAAAAGAAAGCTAATACATAACCTTTTAATGAGATAATTACATCAAAAAGCTTCAATTATTCTATGCATAACTTACTATTCTAATTAGTGCATCATTCATTGGAAAGTGAAACTAAAGAAGTGACAAGTGCTTAACATATATACTTGAATGTATCATTTGTCAACAACACAACATTCAAGGTTCGCAATGAGTGGGAAGGAATGAGGTAGTGTTTCTTCTATTATTAGCGAGGATGGATAGGCAGATGCAGAAGAATTAGAAGATGAAGATAAGAAAGGTTGAATGACAACAATTGTGGTTTAGTTCTTGGTCCTCTTTTCTGGTTACTGGCTATATATTTTCCCTTGGCCATCAATCCTCTATTTTGGTTTGGGATCTAGATTTTGTGAAACTCTGGTTCCTCTTCATTGGTGAGGAATTTTTGGTCATTTTTATGGTGCACCCAATGGAGGGGGGGCCTTTGATTTTAGATGGAGGATCTGAAGCAAGGAAGGAGTGGTCTATGATGTGGGTGGCCCTCCATGATCTTAGTGCTTTTCTTGTTGTTTTCTTCTTGGTCTTCCCCATGTTTCTTGGGTTGGAGATTCCCTTAGCAGTTGTTGTTGCTGAAGGGGGCCCTTTCACTGGGCTTTTTGTGGTGTGGCTTGGGGCCATTGCTTTGGAAGTGGGGGTTGCCCTCCTCCTTGACTAGGGTGAATTGTTTTCATGGAGGCTATGTTGTTTTGTCTCCTACCTATAACCAATTTAAAAAGAAAAAAACATAACTATAGTTAAGTTATTAGAACAATACAATATCTAAAGATCTAATCTAAATAATGCAAGAACATACCCTAACTAACTATAATATGCATCATTTAAGATATGATAAATCTTAAGGTTAGGATTTGCATTGTGATTCAATTAATGTTAACGATGTTTGTAATCTATTAATTATATTTTTTAAGTATGTGGTTTATTAAAATTTTAGATCTAATTAATTTAAAAAAATATATTTATATTTTTATTTAGTTATTTTTTAATTAAAAATATTTATTATATATTATAAAAAATATTAAATTATTATTTTTATTAATATTTTGATTTTTGTATATTTTAAATTTGCATTTAGTTTATTCTATTTTTATTTCTATTTTTTATTGAAGTTTAATTTATTTTTTTAATTGTTTATTTCTTTTTACAAAATTACAAATAATAATTAAAGGTTATTAAAGTTAATTTAATTTAGAATTATTTATCTTATTAAAATTATAATTTATTTTAGAACAGTTATATTTGAATTTTTCTTTTAATTTATATAAATCAATTAATTTATCTCTCCATCTCTCTCTATCTCTCTATTTATATTCTCTCTCTCTCTCTCTCTCTCTCTCTCTCTCTCTCTCAAACTTTCCCACACTCTCTCTCTTTCATCTCTATCTCTCTAAATATTGGTCGCACACTCCTTGTTACTCCCCCCATCTATATCTCAATTTATCTCTCAAACTTTCACACACACTCCTCGTTTCTCCCTCTCTATTTCTATCTCTATCTCCATCTCTGTCTCTCCTCCCTCTCTCTTCTCTGTATTTCCTCCTTTATCTCTTTCTTGATCCCTTTTTCTCTATCTTTCCATCCCTTCCTCTCCCTCTCTATCTATATCTTATTATCTCTATCTTTCTTTGTGAACTCATGTTTGGATCCCTATAACTAGATATGTTAGGTTTATTTTTTAAAGAATGGATATAATAATTAAGTATATTTTTTAATAGAATTATTTCTATTTAAATTTTAATATAATTTCATTTAAACTAAATGAAATCCTTATAATTCGTTTTATTATATATATTTTGAGATAAAAAATAATTATTAAAATTGATATGTTTCTTTAAAAAAATAATTTATTTTCAATATTATAAATTATAAAAAATGAAAAAACTATTTAAAATAGATATTTTAGTTTTTAAAATACAAAGAAATCCAAAAAAAAACATTAAAAATCCATCATCCCTAAAAATTTGCTCCTATAACACCAAATTTCGTAAATAAATCATAATGTATATAAATAGTATTTATAATATATTAAATTTCAAAATATAAAGCTTAACTTTACAAAAACCAAGTTTTTTTTTTAAGAAAAAATAATAATCACTTTTGATTGGTGCACTAATTGAATAAAGTGGAATAGTATTGCCTACAACAATTACTAATAATATGTAATCTAAAATTAGTAGTTAATAATTAAATTTAAGATTAAATTTATTATTAAAATTATAATTATATATATTTTCTAATTAAATTACGAACATGTTCTTAAGAAAAATGTATGTTTTCACTATAGTTTTTATATTATATTATAATTGTTAATATTATTTTATTGAAGTGAGAGTTGTCGTTAATATTATAGAAATATAACTAAAAAATATAATTTTGAAATAACAATAGTTTAAAATTATATTAATTAAGAATTGCAACAAATATTTTAATTACAATATTATGCAAGTGTAGGAGACAATTGTTATAATTATAATTCTATCATTTTTAATTAAATTAGCATTATATTTTTTAGAAAAATATATCATTCCTATAATATTAATATTTTTTATAATATAATTATTTATATTATTTTGTTGAAGAAAAAGTTATAGCTAGTCTATTAGGGTTATATGATTTTTCCTTTGTCTTCTAATTTTTGGCATTTGTTTTGTGTCATACAACAAACAGTGCAAAACTTTTTAGGTTTAAAAATGGCCATGAGTAGCTCCATGCTAGTAGTTGCTACTTTGACATCTGGCATGAATGGTTCCACCAAACAAGTAAGCACAAAGATTTGTTTCCTAAAGTTTTTTAAATGAGGTATGCCTTTAGATAATTTTAATCTAATATAGATACTCACATACTATTCATAAAAGTAAAATAAAAGTAAGAGTTATAATTAATATTACATAAATATAATTAAAATAATATAATTTTATAATAACATTGATTGAAAATTATAATAATTAAAAATCACTACAAATATTTTTATTACAATATTACTCACTGTTATATGGCACTTGTTTCAATATTCTTTTATGTTCTGAATATCTATTTTAAGTAAATAAATATTGAACGGAGAATAGGAAAAATCAAATGATTGCTATTGTTCGATTGCGTTTGCATTTCGATTTCTGTGGTAGTCCGTCATTTGATAGGGAAGCTGAAATAGGAAAAATCCAATGATCTGGTATTGTTCGATTGGGCTTCCATTTCGATTTCTGTGGTAGTCCATTATTTGATAGGTAAGCTGAAATAGGAAAAAGCAAATGATCTGGTATAGTTCAATTGGGTTTGCATTTCGATTTCTGCGGTAGTCTGTTATTTGATACGTGGTTTGCATTTAAAGAATCTAAGACGATGAATACACAAGCATTCCAAAGCCATTCATGTGCTGAAAGAGTGCTGTTACCACACACGGTAGACCTAACAAAGACTCACGACTTGTGATGTAAATCAAACCAAGATCTAAGTTATCCCTTTCCTTGCAGGTAGCAACTTGGTAGTAATCAGAATAGTTCCTAATATAGTATAAACGGGCATTATTTAACGCTCACTCATCTCCTTCACTCATACCTTAGGTCTCTTTCCCTAATTCACATTTGACTGAATCTTAGTTAGGCTCTAATTCTAATGAGATCAATGGCTCGACCAGGTCAAAATCTTCATGTGAAAAATTTGGTCTTGGTGGCCTTATATTTGGTCATCATGGCAGTTGAAGCCCAGTTAATCACATCCAGTAACAGATATCTTAGGGCTTCTACAATATCTCTGGCCTCTACTCAGGGTAGTAATGGAAGAAGTTTTGGCGTACAAAATTATGGTGCAGTGGGTGATGGAGAGCACGACGATACTGAGGTCCTCTTATCATTTATCCTCTTGTTCCTAACATTAAGATCTTATTTACTGCCACTTTAACAGTTTCTATCTTGAGTAACAGAAAGTTTACATCTTATTATTAAGGACTCCAAAATCTTATGTCTTATTAAAATTCTAATGGTTTTCAGGCGTTTACTCGTGCATGGAATGATGCTTGTAAAGCGTCGTCTGCAACTTTGAATGTGCCAGGTGGCAAGACTTTTCTGGTCAACAATCTAAAATTCCAGGGACCGTGTCAGCCTGGTTTCACATTTCAGGTGTAAAATTTGAACATAACCCTAAAGGATTCAAAACCAATGGATTTAATACATCTCATTTTGTCGAAAAATTGTATAGTTCTATGCTATTTGTATTTGTAGTAAGAATAGTAATCCTTCTTCAAAGTTTACCAAACTCTAGATTAATTCTATGTTTGATCCTCATTCTGTAATTTTGTGCAGTGATTCGAGAATATCGTAGTAACTCCTGACAATTTTTTAATTTTTATTTTACTAGGTCGATGGAACTATTGTTGCCCCAGAAAATCCGAGCAGCTGGAAGAGCACATATGTGTGGTTGTTGTTCGAGCATCTTCAACAATTTACATTGACAGGGAAGGGCACTATTGACGGAAAAGGAAGTAATTGGTGGGGTAAACATAAAAGTAGACCAACGGTTAGTAACCATTTACACTGCTGAACTTCTCTTGTGTGTTTCTAGTTTCTGATACAGAATATATGTAAAATACTACCTAAACTAGAACCTTAATATATGTAAAATTTTACCTAAACCAGCCCAGTAAGGTTCTAGTTTGAATTTTCAAACAGAATTTGCAGATGAATGAGGAAAAATAAATAAAGCCTGTAAAAACGGAGTTATTTTTTTAATTAACTTACAATAAAGCAAGCAACAGCTGTTTTTCAATACACAGGAATAAAACAGAAAGCAGCGAGTATCTTCCATAAAGCATGAATAAAAATAGGTCCGTAAAGCATGGGAAAAAACTACTTACATGCGCTAAAATTATAGATGCATATCATATGACTTTCTTTTTTCCACAGGCCATTCAATTCAATGATGTGAAAGGGAGTGCACTGAGTGGACTGAAGGTGACAAACAGTCCTCAATTTCATGTCACATTGACAAATTGTGACAGTGTCCAGATCGTGGGTATTACCATTCAGGCACCAGAAAGCAGCCCAAACACTGATGGAATTGATACGTTCCAATCCACAAACATAGTCATAAAAGATTCCACTATTGGAACAGGTAAAGGAATGAGGAAGTGGCAAATATTTTCATTTTCAGATTTTGTTTCAAATAAACTGTTTGAATTTCCAAGGGTGAATTGTCTTAGTGATAAATATTTTGGATCATAAATAGTTTGGATTATATTTCATGATTCATCAGTAACATTCTTTGATTACCAAAGTACACTCTATGATACATCAATGATTTTATTTGATTACAAGTTAAAAAACTGATAAAAGAAAATGGATGCGACTATTATAATTAAAAAAATTCATATCATAGATTAATTATGATCTCAGATTTTTTCTTTTATTCTTAAATATAATATTAAATAGCAGAGATTATATGTGAATAGAGAAATATGAGTACATGGAAGTTTGATGACTGCAGGAGATGACTGTGTGGGGATAGGTGATGGGTCTTCAAATATTAACATCAATGATATCACATGCGGTCCAGGCCATGGAATAAGGTGATTAACGCTCTAAATAAACACAAATCCCTTAACAGCTAATAATAATTTATGTCTGTCTAAATATGTTAGGCATGAGAAATTCTTTATATTATTTGTATAATTTTGCAGCATTGGAAGTCTTGGAAGAGGAAACACGAAAGCAGATGTCCATTCGATTCACGTGAACGGCGCCAAGTTGACATCAACAACGAATGGATTAAGAATCAAGACATGGCCGGTATAATAATTATTTCAATAATCTCAAATTAAATCATTGCTGTTTTAAAAATAACATAAAAAAAAAAAACTTCTGTATGCTGAGGATAGATGAAATATAGAATTGCAATAAAGGAGAACTACAAGAATCATTGTTTATTTTTATTTTCATGGGATTTTCAATAGGTTACACTATTTGAAATGTTCATTGACAAACTGTCTATGATATAACAGGGGGGTTCTGGCGTGGCAAGTGATATAACATATGACAATGTCCAGATGGAAGACGTAAGCAACCCAATAATAATTAACCAATTCTACTGCGACACAGGGGACACTGGGTCTGGTTGCAAGTCTCAGGTAGACATCTGATCTAAATCCTTAATTAAACTCAGTTTTTGCTTTCAATACAACTGAGATCTGATTCGGAGTTCACCTTTTCATTTGATGTAGGGTTCTGCTGTGAAAATCAGTAATGTAGAATACAGTAATATCAGGGGCACATCAGCAACAGAAGACGGAATCACATTGTCGTGCAGCCAAAGCGGATCTTGCACGGGCATAAAAATGGAGAAAATAGATTTGGTAACTGGCTCAGGGGCGCAAGCCTCTTGTAATGCCCAAAACGTACAGGGTGGAAATTCGATTCCTTCACGTTGTCTGGGCAACAATGGCCAATGATATAACAGAGCTGTGAAGCTGTCTCTAATGCAGTAACCTCTTTCTTAATTCCCTGAAAAGTAATGTAGTCTTCAGAACAGTTAGCAATTAACAAGTTGGATCTCCGCTGATGGAAAAAGCCATTGGCTTTAATATTTTTCTTGTCATTTCTTTTCCAAAGATAATGGGAACGGGAATGTACCTAAATTTTTTTAGTTAAACTTAAATGTTCGAGTACACTCATTTGCATGGCAAATCTTAATTTAAAAATAATTAAATTTATTTCGCAATTTTTTCACATTATTAAAAAGTTCTCCTGAGAGAATTATTGATTGATATATAAAAACAAGACAACTTTTTTTTGGGAAGCATCCATTTGTTCTCAAAATTAAAAGAATTGGATTTAACAAATTCATGGTATGGGAAAGAAACTGTTTACTTGGGAAAAAATTTCTTGATTTGACTCATCAATCAAACTCTGTCGATTAGAAACATTCTTTGAAGGGTAGAAAGAAAGCTAAATTGCCGCAAACAGTAAGAAATAACAAAACATAAAAAAACAAGTGACGGTTTATATTAATGCCCTTTGCCAAAGCAAAGTTGTCAGTGCTCTCTTTTTCATTATACATTCATAAGAACAGAGTATTCCTGTCTTGTTCAAAAAATTTCATTGCATTCCCTTTCAAAACAAAGTTTTATCCAAGGCTATAGGAGAAGCTTCTAGAAAACGCACCAAAAAATGGACAATTCTAGGTTCATCGAAGAGTGTAAAAGAAGAAATAAATGTCTTGGTTGGAGTAGATGAACAAAATGCAGCAAGGGAAATTAAATGTGCATAGGTGGAAGTCCACATATGCCAACAATCCCCCTTAATCTTCACTGTCGTATATATTCGCAATACCAATTTCTTCCCAACGATGCTCAAAAACATTCTTTGCAAGCGGCTTTGTGAAAATATCTTCTAGTTGTTCTTCTGACCTACAAAACCAAATATATATGTCAACATTGTTCATCAATTCCAGAATATAATGATATCTTGTATCAATATGCTTGCTTCGTTTATGATAGAGCTGATTTTTTGATAAAGAAATTGCTTAATTATTATGACAATAATTTTTTGTAGGTTCTTCTTGTGGATGCCTCAAATCTGAAAGTACTCTTCTCATCCATACTGCTCGACAAGCTTCTGATGTGGCTGCAACATATTCCGCTTCAGTTGACGAGAGTGTCACAATTGGTTGTTTCTTTGATGCTCAAGAGATAGCACCCGATCCTAGATGAAAGATATATCTTGAATTGCTTTTTCTATCATCCATGCTACCTCCCCAGTCACTATCCATATATCCAATCAATCTGTAATCATTGGAAGATGTATACAAAATTCCAAAGCTCTTTATTCCAGCTATATACCTTAAAACTCTTTTTCCAACTTTCCAACATGATTCCATTGGTTTGTCCATAAGAATCGAGAAATGAGACTAACCCCATACATGATATCTAGTCTTATGACGGTTAAATTCATGGTGCTGCCAACTATTCTATTGAATAAGGTTGAATCAATACACAAACTTTTCTCATCGATGCTAAGTTTTAAACCCAATGCAACTGGTTTAGGGGTTGGTTTCACATTTGTCATCTTAAATCTCTTCAGTAAATCATTAGTATATCTCTATTTATATTGACATATAAAAATGCCTTGATCATTTTTACTTACCTCTATCCCAAGAAACTATCTCATGAGCCTCATCAAATTCTCTTTCCATGGCTGCCTTGAATGAGTTAATTGACATGTTACTTGTGAGTATCAAATCATCTACATGCAAACAACTATCAATATATCTCTTTCATCATTCACTTTGACATACAAAGTTGGTTCATTGCCACACTTGCTAAACCCATTGTTCACAAAATAAGAATCCATCATACTGTACCAGCTCTAGGAGCTTGCTTCAAGCCATACAGTGTCTTTTTAAGTTTGTCCACTTTATGTTATCTCCCAAAACTTCATAATCGGGTGGTTGATTTATATACACTTCTTCTTTCAAAAATGCCATTCAAGAATGTTGATTTAACGTCCATTTTGTAAACCTTCCAATTATTTTGAGCTGATATAGATAAGACCATTCTAATGGCATCTGATCTTGCCACAGGTGCAAAAGTTTCAATGTAGTCTATGCTTGGCTGTTGTGTGAAGCCTTTAGCTAATAGCCTTGCCTTTTTTTTTTGTACTTTCCCATTAGCATTATACTTTGTGTTGTAAACCCATTTAACTTCAATCACTTCCTTTCCTTTAGGAAGCTCTACTAGATCCCAACTTTGATTCTTTTCTATTGACCAAATTTCTTTATTCGTGGTTGTAATATATTTGTCATCTTTAATGGCATCTTCGAAATAAATTGGATCATCTTGTGTTAAGAATGCAAAATTAGAGCGTAAATCATCATTTTTGGCCTCTTGTATTTCATCATATATCATTTCTTCTTTGAAGTGTTTATGGACCTTTATCTTAGTGATGCAAATGTTGGATTAGAAGACTCACTACTATTATTACTTGCTGGAGTAGTAGGAATTGGAATGGTATGTGCCCTTGTAGGTGTTGTAGGAACATTTGTTTGTGTAGATGGATTCACAACTTGAGTTTCATTCTCTTGTGGAGCAGTAGCTGCAATTATAGTTGGTTTATCTATGCTTCCATCCCATGATTCTTCTTAAACTGTAGCAACAAATTCAACATCATGGCTTATTATCAGCTTCTCTTTTATAGGATTGTATATCTTATATGCCTTGGATTGTTCAATGTATCCCACAAATATGCACTTCTCTCCTCTATCATATAGTTTCTTTCTAAACTCTTGAGGTATCAATAAGTATGCCACACACTTAAAAACTCTCATATGCTCTACATTATGGTTCCTTTTGCTCCAAGCTTCTTATGGTGTTTTATTTACCACTACTTTTGTTGGACATCTATTTAATATGTATACCAAACATGCAACTGATTCATCCCAATACTCATTTGGTAGATGTTTTTCTTTTACCATATTTCGTGTCATTTCCATAATTGTTATATTCTTTCTCTTCGCTATTCCATTTTTTTGAGTGTACCTTGTTGTAAATTATTTTCTTATGCCAATTTCTTTGCAAAAATTCTAAAAATCACTTGAGATGTATTCACCACCTTAATTACTTCTCAATGTTTTGATATAGTAACCGCTTTATTTTTCATATTTTGCATTGAACTCTTTAAAATTAGGAAATACATTTTATTTATATTTCAAAAAATAAACCCATACTTTCCTACTAAAATGGTCAATAAATGTCAAGAAATAAATTCTTCCACTTATGGATGGTGTTTGCATTGGTCACAAAGATCTAAATGCACTATCTCAAGTGGATGTTTTTCTCTATAAGACCCCTTAACTAGAAATTTGTTTCTATGTTTATTTTCCAATATGAAACTCTCACATGTTGTATTAAGTGGCTCTATTGGTGGCAATCCATATACCATTCCTTTCTTATATAACAATTGTAATCCTTTGAATAAGAGGAATATGATAGCTCTAAGATATCTATGATAGACACAAGAGGCCTATTAAAAACTTAATATACTTATGAAAGTCTTAAGAGATCCATGACAATCCCATGAGACCTATCATCATCAAAAGAGAATTATAGAAATCCATAACATTAGGGATTTATATAATCTCATTACATGACAAATAATGATGGTACACATGTCAAAAATTGATTGGTCATAATTTTGTGATACAAACAGTCATATATACTTCATTTTTTTTAAAACTATTTGTGCCCTAACAACACAACCTAGCTATGTTTTAGGTTTGACTACCATGGGAAACTAGGAATATTTAATTTTATAATCATTTACTCACTTTCATCATGGGTTATCATTAGTTTCATATGAATTTTATAAACATTATATCGTATAAAAGTTTGAGTATAAGTGATTTCAATGAATTTTAAAAACTAGTCTTGCATGCCTCGTCAATGATTCATTTCTAGCAAACTTTAACTTCAATGAAGGCTTATTTTTTGAAAATTATTGGAGAGAAATTATTGGCATTACCATTTGTTTTAGATAGGAAAGGAGATGAGATAAAATAAGTGCCCATTATATGATAGAAGGATTGATATCGAATGAAGATAGGAAAAGGTGTAAAAGAAAGATATAGAGAATAGTTAGTGATAAAAAAAATTGATTCTTGGGAACAAAAATAATATATAAAGGAGTACAAAGGAGATATGAGAGAAGAACTTTACAAAGAATGTGTTGGAAACCAATAATTCCAATAGGGTTGAGTGCCATACAATGCCATTCTACAATTCCTGAATTATTTTATAGTTTAGCTTGTTTCCATAAAACTCTCTAGCATGCTTTAGTGTATATAATGTAATAAAATATATTTTTTAGTATTGTTTTCTATTTTTGGCATGGTGTAAACTCATTTGATTTATTTATGTCATGAAAAATAATGTATTGAATGACATTTTGATGCGCCTCTATTCTTCTTGTCTAATCGGTGTATGCAAAGAAAATTAATATTTCCTTTTTGTAAAATATGTGTATTAAAAAATTTGTCTTTTTTTATTTTCTAAGTATAAATCTACCAATATTATCTAGGATTGTATTTAAAAGTCCTCATTTGGCAGCAAATTAAGTGATTTTATTAAAATTTCATTATGCAAAAAACTAATTACGTATTAAGAGCCAGTTGATTGGAATAACATATAGCCAATGATAAAATGATTAAGGAGGCAAAGAATACTAATCTACAAGATTTATTGCACATTCTAATAGCTCCTGATAAGAGCTTATTTCCATCAATTTTAGATACATATATAGCTAAGACTGCTTGAAAGAATATAAAATAAATATCTAAGAATGATTGAAAGATTATAAAAGAATTTTATGAACGCAGTGACCAGATCATGGTTGTCAAGATACAAACCTTGAAAATGGAATTTCAAAAAATAAAAAATGTAGGAAGCTGAAATGTGAGTGATTAATATGTAAGGTTAAACGATTTCATTAATAAAATGGCTACTCTAGGAAAAATTATGAACAAATAAGTTATGATAAAAAATGTGTTAACAAGGTGGAACAATTGTATCATCATCATTGAAGAGAGGAAAGATTTGTTTATCATTTAGTATGATAACCTTGTGAGATATCTTAGTTCACATTATGAAGGATTGAGAGATTCATCTTTAGAAGTTAATGATAAATTTTTTTCCTCTAAGTTACATATTTCAAAGATGGAAGATGTCAACACTAGCTCCAAAATAATCAAGATCAAGGGAAAGGAAAAATTAGAATTGTTCAATAGGAAACACAAGATGAAGTAATCCAAGAGGAAGAGTTAGAGACAAATTTGATAAGACAAATATCCAATGTTTTTAATTAAAGTAATTGGGAAAGGGCCCCGACTTGCTATACATTAGATGACATTCAAAAAACCTAAAGAGAAAATAGAAAGTTTATACATAAGTAACACTTTCAACAAGGCCAGACTGTTGAAATATAAATACATATAGAGATCTAAAATGGGATTGGGAAGCAAGATTAGAGGAACAATGTGATATCTATGAGAAGTTATAGAATGAATCTTTTTTATTTTTGTGAACAACTCTTCATACAGAATCCCTAACAATCGAAGAGAAAGGAATAGTGTTTTCTAAATCAAGTGATGCATCAACAGAGTCTAGGAGAGGAGCCACTAAACCTAGGAGAGGGATATGGTAGTCCAGGGAAAGAGAAATTAGGAGCTAGTGAATGAAAAAGTCGATTACTTGAGAGAGCCCCTGATTGATCCAACAAGGAATCAGTAGTGTTGGTATTTCCAACTGATTATCTAGATTTTCCTATAAGATAGCCAATCTTAATCCATCAATTTTAGACAAGTGACGAGCAAAATGGGTTTAACCAGAAGGTTGAAATGATCTACACTTTAGGATCTGCAAGATGTATGGGGGTGACCCTTTGCAATATTAATGAATTTGTAATAAAGTGGACTAATATTGCTAAAATGCAGATTGCTCTCAACGAGCATCAACTAGATTATCCTAAATTTAATGTTGAATTGGCGAGATCCATGGTTATTTATCACTATTGGGTATAATTGAGAGAAAGATCTAACCTACACCTACTCCTACAAATAGAAAAGAAAAGAGATCAATAATATTTGAGATGGTGCCTAAAATTCACTTAAATTATCAAAGATCAATGTCTAATCCAAGAAAGAGAGTCATAATTGTGAGAATGTTGAATATCTTCACAAACCTTTAACTACTTAGCTACCTACACCTCACACATTAATGATTGAAATCAATTAAATTCAATAAATCACTCTAAATTCTTCTTAATGATCGCTATTAAACCTCTCAATTAACTGAAATGCATCCACAACATTTAATCCCTTCCTTAGAGAGAACATATAAACATAATTCACTTCTACAAGATAAATTGTAAAGATAAATGTTCCAATCCTTAACAGAAACAATTCATATAAAATGAGATGCCACAATTTGAAGTAAATATTATTTATTTATTCAAAAGAGATGATACATTCATGAAAAAGCCTAGTTCATGAGACAAAATGACCTTCTATTGCTCCAACTCAGACTTGCTAATTTACCCACCCAGTTACAAAATTCAAAATTTCAGAACCCCTTGCAAATGCTCTTGAATTCCCTTATGGAAAAAATGAGAGAAAAACAAGATTCCGACCAATTGTACAAGTCTCAAAATTCAATTTTCCTATACAAGAGTATCCTATAGTACCTATACAACTTCATATAGGACAAAATTGATTTGTGCTCTTAAAAAGAGAAATTTTGAATATAACAATTTCTTTCAAATTCACCGCTTCCTTTGGCTTATTTTCCCCATGTGATGCTTAATGGATTATTTGATAGGACAAAATTTGTTAATGTTGTTTTGATGGTGAAGAGGATTCCGATTCTAAGAGAATAAGAAAATTAGAAAGATGACACGAATCAACATCTTTCCACTAAGTAGGAGAGGAATGGAGTCAAGACCTATGACGACAGGTAGTGGCTAGCTACTCCATATAAAAAATATGATGATATTTGAATGAAATCGTTTAATACACCAAGTAGTGTTTCCATTGGAGATCATCAACTCTAAGAAAAAATTCAATAGAAAGGTGTTTGTAGAGGTCTACATCCAACAAGGTCCTTGTGAAGGAGATATGGGAGAAGTGTTGGAAATATATGTGACGATTGATTTTATAGATATGTAATAAGATGTATGAGGTCCTCTCTAAGTCTTGAATTGGATCACGATCACCATAATTATATTTGGTGGCCACCTTGATAGGAGTTATGCTTGTCCCTTGTTTAGGTTGACCTAGTTGATGTTTGCAGAGATGAAGATGGTATATATAGAAGATCAAATTAGTGTGACTGTGTGTCGTTGGTGGTAGTTATGCGAGGAAGATGATATATAGATTATTTCATGTTATTATCATTATAGAAGTTTGTGATGCAAAGATAGTGAATGTGGAAGTGATTGTTGTTAGATTTTTTTTCTTGTAACAAAGATTCATGGAGAACTCCATAGTTGGGCACTGACTTCGTTTAACTAACTCAAATTTTATGGATGTTCATGTATCTTTCCATTGAGTAGTGAGATTTATCCTAGAATTCATTTGTATCTTACCTTGGATAAATCCTACAAGTCCTTTGTATCTTGCCCTTAGATAGTAGACCTTAGCTTGCAAATCTTATAGGTGGTAGTGTGCTTCAATGGTAGTGTTTAAAATAAATTGTAATGATATCATATATATTGGTAGTTAACCCTCACCATAGTTTTTCCTTGTTTACGGGTTTCCACATAAATCTAGTGTTCCCTTATGAATTGTGTTTTATGGTTTCATGTTGCATTACTACTTATTATGTTTTTGAAGATTAACAGATTAAACTTATAGTATTTTCAGGTCCAAACCTATTCACCCCCTTCCTCTCTAAATCTAGAAGTGTGTTCAATAGGAAGAGACTAGTATTAGGGTCAACTTTGATAAATCTACCCAATTTTTTGCCTTTGTATTCACAGGTGGCAGTGCACCAAAAGTGCAATGAGAGGTGAGAGAGATGAACCTAAGTGAGGGAAACCTCAATAGGATTAATTAGGGGAATTAAATGATGGTGTCCAAGGGTACAGAGATAAAGAATGAGAATCCCATTTGTAGAGGACAGTAGAAGGGAAAACATCCCTATCATTAGTATTATCAAATTAAATAACAAAGAACCAACAATCATGAGAATAAATATCCATCTTACTTAGCACCATAGGGTTTGAATATACAAATATCTAGGCATGGAATAATATGAGAGACAATGACAATTGATTGAATCTTTTGATTAGAACATTTTTTTTGTAATAATAAATGCAGTCTAAAATCTTATCACCCAAAAATACCTCTAGAATAGAGGAGAAGCATCTGAGGCACTTTTCTAGAGGAACTAAAGGACTCAAGAGGGCTTTTTGAGTTGGTCTGTAAACATACTCTTGAGTGTGTAATTTACTTAGATGCAATCTTTCAAAGGAATGGTGTTTTGTTAAGAGGGTGATTCAGAGTTGGAAATATCCACAGTGATAGTACAAATAGGGGAGCCTTTACCGAAAGGGATTTAAAGATGAGAATTGTTGAAGGCTGTAATGGGAAGGTGTATTAGGTTTGAAATTGGACGACTAGAGGCCATTGGTGGCAGAAGGAAATTCAATAGATAAAATAGTTATAGAGATAAAAAAATATTCAATGTTACCATTGTGATAGGTATGACCATTTTGAAAGAGATTACAGATTGGAATCTTGTAAATTTTTAATTATTTTATCTAATCATTACACGTTCACATAAAATCATATCAAACATAAAAAATGTAACTAATCAAACAAAGTATCTAACTCACCTTTAAGACTAAAGTTGGATCTTATTTTGACTATTTCCACTAATGAAATTATATTTATCTTAGTTGCCAACATATATTACCATTATTGTGCCCACTTAGTCAGCCATCAATTAGTTAATTAAAACTTATTCAGTTATCAATTAGTTAAAACTATATTTTGGCTACAACATATATAATTCGATCTCCCACAAATATGAACTAATTGAGAAGCAGATTAAATTATGTGTCAACAAAACAAGTACTCAATATCCCCTTCACTGCAAGTCACAACTTAATATTAATCAGAACAATTTCTAATATAGTATAAACTGGCTATAATTCTAATGAGATGTATGGCTCAACTAGGTCAAAATATTTATGTGAAGAATTTGGACTTGTTGGCCTTACATTTATCATCATGGCTATTGAAGCCAAGTCATTCACAGAAAGTAATAGATATCTTAGGGTTCCTACAATATCTTTGGATGCTACTCAGGCTAGTAATGGAATAATCTTTAACGTACAAAATTACGGTGCAGTGGGTAGTGGAGCACACGACAATACTGAGGTCCCCTTATCATTTATTCTTTTGTTACTAATATTAGATATTATTTACTACCACTTTTACCATTTCTATCTTGAGTAACAGAAAGTTTACATCTTATTAACAAGGACTCCAAAATACTGTATCTTATTTATATTCTAATTCTTTTTAGGCATTTACTAATGCATGGAATGATGCTTGTAAAGTGTCGAAGACTTTTCTGGTTAACAATCTAAATTTCCACGAACAGTGTCAGCCTAGCTTCACATTTCAGGTGTAAAATTTGAACATAACGCTAAAGGATTAAAAAACAATGGATCTAATGCATGAAGTCCGCTTTATCAAAATGTTGTATATATGTACGCTAAATTACTTACTATTTTTTTAAGTTAATAACTATTCATTCATAGGTATACTTGGGTACTCCTATCCATACAAGATAGTTATTAGTCCAATTCAAGACAACATCTAAGCATACAGGTTAGGTATTTGTTCATTTGTGATAGAATCCACATAATTGAGATATGACACATATCTTCTTTAAGCATGGGATAAGTATGGTCTCTTGCTAGACTATTATGACTCATTGGAACCATTTGAGTCCTAAGTTGCATCCTTAAAGACTACACTTCCCATTGGAAGTGGAACGAGGTCATCATCCTTAGATTAAATAATCGTATATACAAGCTTGAAACCCACCTCAAAATTCTATCTGTGGCCTCAGGGATTCAAGCGATCCTCCCTAATCCTCCTTAGTATGAATATCTTTTACTCTATTATTATGTTAATAATTGAACCCCCTCACTCAATGATTATCTTGAGTAATTATTCACTATAATGCTTACCCCTCAAAAATCACATCTTTGATTGCCTGCGTACTAGGGACATAGTCCATCCCTAAATTGCTTATATACATTTCTTTTAAATGGGATCAAGAACTATGTAGTTCTACCTTCTAACTAAATTCGATGTAAATTATATAGTTGGTATTCAACCCTTTCTAAAGTCATTATCCTAGATGATTCCTTTGTGGTCACTACAAACGTTGGGAAGCTTATAAAGTAAAAAGGTTACATATTGGCCTCTTTTTTGTTTGCCTAATTCCACTAGGTCCTAATCCTATGATCAAGTCACCCTTATCCTATGTGTCAAAATAAAAAAAATAGTTAAATCCAACTAAAATCATTAATTTGAATACTCACATTAGGTTTATTAAAATTTATCAAATTAGGTTTTCAATCTATTTAGAATTTCCTATCCCTTGGATCTTAACTTCACAATGTCCCTTATTACTCACTAGTGATTTATAGGGATGATTTCATAGATGTCGTTTTTCCAATTTTATTAGGTGATCAATGTAGTAGCTCAATCACAATGACATTACTCATAAGCACTAGCCAGAGACATTGTTTATATTAAAAGTTGCTAGTTTTCTAAGTTTCCTACTCTTGAATTATGTTAACTAACCAATATAAAACAAAGTGCTACTTATTCATTCATCATGAAAATCAGTGATTCATTGAAAGGAAAAGAAAGCTAATACATAACCTTTTAATGAGATAATTACATCAAAAAGCTTCAATTATTCTATGCATAACTTACTATTCTAATTAGTGCATCATTCATTGGAAAGTGAAACTAAAGAAGTGACAAGTGCTTAACATATATACTTGAATGTATCATTTGTCAACAACACAACATTCAAGGTTCGCAATGAGTGGGAAGGAATGAGGTAGTGTTTCTTCTATTATTAGCGAGGATGGATAGGCAGATGCAGAAGAATTAGAAGATGAAGATAAGAAAGGTTGAATGACAACAATTGTGGTTTAGTTCTTGGTCCTCTTTTCTGGTTACTGGCTATATATTTTCCCTTGGCCATCAATCCTCTATTTTGGTTTGGGATCTAGATTTTGTGAAACTCTGGTTCCTCTTCATTGGTGAGGAGTTTTTGGTCATTTTTATGGTGCACCCAATGGAGGGGGGGCCTTTGATTTTAGATGGAGGATCTGAAGCAAGGAAGGAGTGGTCTATGATGTGGGTGGCCCTCCATGATCTTAGTGCTTTTCTTGTTGTTTTCTTCTTGGTCTTCCCCATGTTTCTTGGGTTGGAGATTCCCTTAGCAGTTGTTGTTGCTGAAGGGGGCCCTTTCACTGGGCTTTTTGTGGTGTGGCTTGGGGCCATTGCTTTGGAAGTGGGGGTTGCCCTCCTCCTTGACTAGGGTGAATTGTTTTCATGGAGGCTATGTTGTTTTGTCTCCTACCTATAACCAATTTAAAAAGAAAAAAACATAACTATAGTTAAGTTATTAGAACAATACAATATCTAAAGATCTAATCTAAATAATGCAAGAACATACCCTAACTAACTATAATATGCATCATTTAAGATATGATAAATCTTAAGGTTAGGATTTGCATTGTGATTCAATTAATGTTAACGATGTTTGTAATCTATTAATTATATTTTTTAAGTATGTGGTTTATTAAAATTTTAGATCTAATTAATTTAAAAAAATATATTTATATTTTTATTTACTTATTTTTTAATTAAAAATATTTATTATATATTATAAAAAATATTAAATTATTATTTTTATTAATATTTTGATTTTTGTATATTTTAAATTTGCATTTAGTTTATTCTATTTTTATTTCTATTTTTTATTGAAGTTTAATTTATTTTTTTAATTGTTTATTTCTTTTTACAAAATTACAAATAATAATTAAAGGTTATTAAAGTTAATTTAATTTAGAATTATTTATCTTATTAAAATTATAATTTATTTTAGAACAGTTATATTTGAATTTTTCTTTTAATTTATATAAATCAATTAATTTATCTCTCCATCTCTCTCTATCTCTCTATTTATATTCTCTCTCTCTCTCTCTCTCTCTCTCTCTCTCTCAAACTTTCCCACACTCTCTCTCTTTCATCTCTATCTCTCTAAATATTGGTCGCACACTCCTTGTTACTCCCCCCATCTATATCTCAATTTATCTCTCAAACTTTCACACACACTCCTCGTTTCTCCCTCTCTATTTCTATCTCTATCTCCATCTCTGTCTCTCCTCCCTCTCTCTTCTCTGTATTTCCTCCTTTATCTCTTTCTTGATCCCTTTTTCTCTATCTTTCCATCCCTTCCTCTCCCTCTCTATCTATATCTTATTATCTCTATCTTTCTTTGTGAACTCATGTTTGGATCCCTATAACTAGATATGTTAGGTTTATTTTTTAAAGAATGGATATAATAATTAAGTATATTTTTTAATAGAATTATTTCTATTTAAATTTTAATATAATTTCATTTAAACTAAATGAAATCCTTATAATTCGTTTTATTATATATATTTTGAGATAAAAAATAATTATTAAAATTGATATGTTTCTTTAAAAAAATAATTTATTTTCAATATTATAAATTATAAAAAATGAAAAAACTATTTAAAATAGATATTTTAGTTTTTAAAATACAAAGAAATCCAAAAAAAAACATTAAAAATCCATCATCCCTAAAAATTTGCTCCTATAACACCAAATTTCGTAAATAAATCATAATGTATATAAATAGTATTTATAATATATTAAATTTCAAAATATAAAGCTTAACTTTACAAAAACCAAGTTTTTTTTTTAAGAAAAAATAATAATCACTTTTGATTGGTGCACTAATTGAATAAAGTGGAATAGTATTGCCTACAACAATTACTAATAATATGTAATCTAAAATTAGTAGTTAATAATTAAATTTAAGATTAAATTTATTATTAAAATTATAATTATATATATTTTCTAATTAAATTACGAACATGTTCTTAAGAAAAATGTATGTTTTCACTATAGTTTTTATATTATATTATAATTGTTAATATTATTTTATTGAAGTGAGAGTTGTCGTTAATATTATAGAAATATAACTAAAAAATATAATTTTGAAATAACAATAGTTTAAAATTATATTAATTAAGAATTGCAACAAATATTTTAATTACAATATTATGCAAGTGTAGGAGACAATTGTTATAATTATAATTCTATCATTTTTAATTAAATTAGCATTATATTTTTTAGAAAAATATATCATTCCTATAATATTAATATTTTTTATAATATAATTATTTATATTATTTTGTTGAAGAAAAAGTTATAGCTAGTCTATTAGGGTTATATGATTTTTCCTTTGTCTTCTAATTTTTGGCATTTGTTTTGTGTCATACAACAAACAGTGCAAAACTTTTTAGGTTTAAAAATGGCCATGAGTAGCTCCATGCTAGTAGTTGCTACTTTGACATCTGGCATGAATGGTTCCACCAAACAAGTAAGCACAAAGATTTGTTTCCTAAAGTTTTTTAAATGAGGTATGCCTTTAGATAATTTTAATCTAATATAGATACTCACATACTATTCATAAAAGTAAAATAAAAGTAAGAGTTATAATTAATATTACATAAATATAATTAAAATAATATAATTTTATAATAACATTGATTGAAAATTATAATAATTAAAAATCACTACAAATATTTTTATTACAATATTACTCACTGTTATATGGCACTTGTTTCAATATTCTTTTATGTTCTGAATATCTATTTTAAGTAAATAAATATTGAACGGAGAATAGGAAAAATCAAATGATTGCTATTGTTCGATTGCGTTTGCATTTCGATTTCTGTGGTAGTCCGTCATTTGATAGGGAAGCTGAAATAGGAAAAATCCAATGATCTGGTATTGTTCGATTGGGCTTCCATTTCGATTTCTGTGGTAGTCCATTATTTGATAGGTAAGCTGAAATAGGAAAAAGCAAATGATCTGGTATAGTTCAATTGGGTTTGCATTTCGATTTCTGCGGTAGTCTGTTATTTGATACGTGGTTTGCATTTAAAGAATCTAAGACGATGAATACACAAGCATTCCAAAGCCATTCATGTGCTGAAAGAGTGCTGTTACCACACACGGTAGACCTAACAAAGACTCACGACTTGTGATGTAAATCAAACCAAGATCTAAGTTATCCCTTTCCTTGCAGGTAGCAACTTGGTAGTAATCAGAATAGTTCCTAATATAGTATAAACGGGCATTATTTAACGCTCACTCATCTCCTTCACTCATACCTTAGGTCTCTTTCCCTAATTCACATTTGACTGAATCTTAGTTAGGCTCTAATTCTAATGAGATCAATGGCTCGACCAGGTCAAAATCTTCATGTGAAAAATTTGGTCTTGGTGGCCTTATATTTGGTCATCATGGCAGTTGAAGCCCAGTTAATCACATCCAGTAACAGATATCTTAGGGCTTCTACAATATCTCTGGCCTCTACTCAGGGTAGTAATGGAAGAAGTTTTGGCGTACAAAATTATGGTGCAGTGGGTGATGGAGAGCACGACGATACTGAGGTCCTCTTATCATTTATCCTCTTGTTCCTAACATTAAGATCTTATTTACTGCCACTTTAACAGTTTCTATCTTGAGTAACAGAAAGTTTACATCTTATTATTAAGGACTCCAAAATCTTATGTCTTATTAAAATTCTAATGGTTTTCAGGCGTTTACTCGTGCATGGAATGATGCTTGTAAAGCGTCGTCTGCAACTTTGAATGTGCCAGGTGGCAAGACTTTTCTGGTCAACAATCTAAAATTCCAGGGACCGTGTCAGCCTGGTTTCACATTTCAGGTGTAAAATTTGAACATAACCCTAAAGGATTCAAAACCAATGGATTTAATACATCTCATTTTGTCGAAAAATTGTATAGTTCTATGCTATTTGTATTTGTAGTAAGAATAGTAATCCTTCTTCAAAGTTTACCAAACTCTAGATTAATTCTATGTTTGATCCTCATTCTGTAATTTTGTGCAGTGATTCGAGAATATCGTAGTAACTCCTGACAATTTTTTAATTTTTATTTTACTAGGTCGATGGAACTATTGTTGCCCCAGAAAATCCGAGCAGCTGGAAGAGCACATATGTGTGGTTGTTGTTCGAGCATCTTCAACAATTTACATTGACAGGGAAGGGCACTATTGACGGAAAAGGAAGTAATTGGTGGGGTAAACATAAAAGTAGACCAACGGTTAGTAACCATTTACACTGCTGAACTTCTCTTGTGTGTTTCTAGTTTCTGATACAGAATATATGTAAAATACTACCTAAACTAGAACCTTAATATATGTAAAATTTTACCTAAACCAGCCCAGTAAGGTTCTAGTTTGAATTTTCAAACAGAATTTGCAGATGAATGAGGAAAAATAAATAAAGCCTGTAAAAACGGAGTTATTTTTTTAATTAACTTACAATAAAGCAAGCAACAGCTGTTTTTCAATACACAGGAATAAAACAGAAAGCAGCGAGTATCTTCCATAAAGCATGAATAAAAATAGGTCCGTAAAGCATGGGAAAAAACTACTTACATGCGCTAAAATTATAGATGCATATCATATGACTTTCTTTTTTCCACAGGCCATTCAATTCAATGATGTGAAAGGGAGTGCACTGAGTGGACTGAAGGTGACAAACAGTCCTCAATTTCATGTCACATTGACAAATTGTGACAGTGTCCAGATCGTGGGTATTACCATTCAGGCACCAGAAAGCAGCCCAAACACTGATGGAATTGATACGTTCCAATCCACAAACATAGTCATAAAAGATTCCACTATTGGAACAGGTAAAGGAATGAGGAAGTGGCAAATATTTTCATTTTCAGATTTTGTTTCAAATAAACTGTTTGAATTTCCAAGGGTGAATTGTCTTAGTGATAAATATTTTGGATCATAAATAGTTTGGATTATATTTCATGATTCATCAGTAACATTCTTTGATTACCAAAGTACACTCTATGATACATCAATGATTTTATTTGATTACAAGTTAAAAAACTGATAAAAGAAAATGGATGCGACTATTATAATTAAAAAAATTCATATCATAGATTAATTATGATCTCAGATTTTTTCTTTTATTCTTAAATATAATATTAAATAGCAGAGATTATATGTGAATAGAGAAATATGAGTACATGGAAGTTTGATGACTGCAGGAGATGACTGTGTGGGGATAGGTGATGGGTCTTCAAATATTAACATCAATGATATCACATGCGGTCCAGGCCATGGAATAAGGTGATTAACGCTCTAAATAAACACAAATCCCTTAACAGCTAATAATAATTTATGTCTGTCTAAATATGTTAGGCATGAGAAATTCTTTATATTATTTGTATAATTTTGCAGCATTGGAAGTCTTGGAAGAGGAAACACGAAAGCAGATGTCCATTCGATTCACGTGAACGGCGCCAAGTTGACATCAACAACGAATGGATTAAGAATCAAGACATGGCCGGTCTAATAATTATTTCAATAATCTCAAATTAAATCATTGCTGTTTTAAAAATAACATAAAAAAAAAAAACTTCTGTATGCTGAGGATAGATGAAATATAGAATTGCAATAAAGGAGAACTACAAGAATCATTGTTTATTTTTATTTTCATGGGATTTTCAATAGGTTACACTATTTGAAATGTTCATTGACAAACTGTCTATGATATAACAGGGGGGTTCTGGCGTGGCAAGTGATATAACATATGACAATGTCCAGATGGAAGACGTAAGCAACCCAATAATAATTAACCAATTCTACTGCGACACAGGGGACACTGGGTCTGGTTGCAAGTCTCAGGTAGACATCTGATCTAAATCCTTAATTAAACTCAGTTTTTGCTTTCAATACAACTGAGATCTGATTCGGAGTTCACCTTTTCATTTGATGTAGGGTTCTGCTGTGAAAATCAGTAATGTAGAATACAGTAATATCAGGGGCACATCAGCAACAGAAGACGGAATCACATTGTCGTGCAGCCAAAGCGGATCTTGCACGGGCATAAAAATGGAGAAAATAGATTTGGTAACTGGCTCAGGGGCGCAAGCCTCTTGTAATGCCCAAAACGTACAGGGTGGAAATTCGATTCCTTCACGTTGTCTGGGCAACAATGGCCAATGATATAACAGAGCTGTGAAGCTGTCTCTAATGCAGTAACCTCTTTCTTAATTCCCTGAAAAGTAATGTAGTCTTCAGAACAGTTAGCAATTAACAAGTTGGATCTCCGCTGATGGAAAAAGCCATTGGCTTTAATATTTTTCTTGTCATTTCTTTTCCAAAGATAATGGGAACGGGAATGTACCTAAATTTTTTTAGTTAAACTTAAATGTTCGAGTACACTCATTTGCATGGCAAATCTTAATTTAAAAATAATTAAATTTATTTCGCAATTTTTTCACATTATTAAAAAGTTCTCCTGAGAGAATTATTGATTGATATATAAAAACAAGACAACTTTTTTTTGGGAAGCATCCATTTGTTCTCAAAATTAAAAGAATTGGATTTAACAAATTCATGGTATGGGAAAGAAACTGTTTACTTGGGAAAAAATTTCTTGATTTGACTCATCAATCAAACTCTGTCGATTAGAAACATTCTTTGAAGGGTAGAAAGAAAGCTAAATTGCCGCAAACAGTAAGAAATAACAAAACATAAAAAAACAAGTGACGGTTTATATTAATGCCCTTTGCCAAAGCAAAGTTGTCAGTGCTCTCTTTTTCATTATACATTCATAAGAACAGAGTATTCCTGTCTTGTTCAAAAAATTTCATTGCATTCCCTTTCAAAACAAAGTTTTATCCAAGGCTATAGGAGAAGCTTCTAGAAAACGCACCAAAAAATGGACAATTCTAGGTTCATCGAAGAGTGTAAAAGAAGAAATAAATGTCTTGGTTGGAGTAGATGAACAAAATGCAGCAAGGGAAATTAAATGTGCATAGGTGGAAGTCCACATATGCCAACAATCCCCCTTAATCTTCACTGTCGTATATATTCGCAATACCAATTTCTTCCCAACGATGCTCAAAAACATTCTTTGCAAGCGGCTTTGTGAAAATATCTTCTAGTTGTTCTTCTGACCTACAAAACCAAATATATATGTCAACATTGTTCATCAATTCCAGAATATAATGATATCTTGTATCAATATGCTTGCTTCGTTTATGATAGAGCTGATTTTTTGATAAAGAAATTGCTTAATTATTATGACAATAATTTTTTGTAGGTTCTTCTTGTGGATGCCTCAAATCTGAAAGTACTCTTCTCATCCATACTGCTCGACAAGCTTCTGATGTGGCTGCAACATATTCCGCTTCAGTTGACGAGAGTGTCACAATTGGTTGTTTCTTTGATGCTCAAGAGATAGCACCCGATCCTAGATGAAAGATATATCTTGAATTGCTTTTTCTATCATCCATGCTACCTCCCCAGTCACTATCCATATATCCAATCAATCTGTAATCATTGGAAGATGTATACAAAATTCCAAAGCTCTTTATTCCAGCTATATACCTTAAAACTCTTTTTCCAACTTTCCAACATGATTCCATTGGTTTGTCCATAAGAATCGAGAAATGAGACTAACCCCATACATGATATCTAGTCTTATGACGGTTAAATTCATGGTGCTGCCAACTATTCTATTGAATAAGGTTGAATCAATACACAAACTTTTCTCATCGATGCTAAGTTTTAAACCCAATGCAACTGGTTTAGGGGTTGGTTTCACATTTGTCATCTTAAATCTCTTCAGTAAATCATTAGTATATCTCTATTTATATTGACATATAAAAATGCCTTGATCATTTTTACTTACCTCTATCCCAAGAAACTATCTCATGAGCCTCATCAAATTCTCTTTCCATGGCTGCCTTGAATGAGTTAATTGACATGTTACTTGTGAGTATCAAATCATCTACATGCAAACAACTATCAATATATCTCTTTCATCATTCACTTTGACATACAAAGTTGGTTCATTGCCACACTTGCTAAACCCATTGTTCACAAAATAAGAATCCATCATACTGTACCAGCTCTAGGAGCTTGCTTCAAGCCATACAGTGTCTTTTTAAGTTTGTCCACTTTATGTTATCTCCCAAAACTTCATAATCGGGTGGTTGATTTATATACACTTCTTCTTTCAAAAATGCCATTCAAGAATGTTGATTTAACGTCCATTTTGTAAACCTTCCAATTATTTTGAGCTGATATAGATAAGACCATTCTAATGGCATCTGATCTTGCCACAGGTGCAAAAGTTTCAATGTAGTCTATGCTTGGCTGTTGTGTGAAGCCTTTAGCTAATAGCCTTGCCTTTTTTTTTTGTACTTTCCCATTAGCATTATACTTTGTGTTGTAAACCCATTTAACTTCAATCACTTCCTTTCCTTTAGGAAGCTCTACTAGATCCCAACTTTGATTCTTTTCTATTGACCAAATTTCTTTATTCGTGGTTGTAATATATTTGTCATCTTTAATGGCATCTTCGAAATAAATTGGATCATCTTGTGTTAAGAATGCAAAATTAGAGCGTAAATCATCATTTTTGGCCTCTTGTATTTCATCATATATCTCCCTTAGACTTCATTTCTTCTTTGAAGTGTTTATGGACCTTTATCTTAGTGATGCAAATGTTGGATTAGAAGACTCACTACTATTATTACTTGCTGGAGTAGTAGGAATTGGAATGGTATGTGCCCTTGTAGGTGTTGTAGGAACATTTGTTTGTGTAGATGGATTCACAACTTGAGTTTCATTCTCTTGTGGAGCAGTAGCTGCAATTATAGTTGGTTTATCTATGCTTCCATCCCATGATTCTTCTTAAACTGTAGCAACAAATTCAACATCATGGCTTATTATCAGCTTCTCTTTTATAGGATTGTATATCTTATATGCCTTGGATTGTTCAATGTATCCCACAAATATGCACTTCTCTCCTCTATCATATAGTTTCTTTCTAAACTCTTGAGGTATCAATAAGTATGCCACACACCCAAAAACTCTCATATGCTCTACATTATGGTTCCTTTTGCTCCAAGCTTCTTATGGTGTTTTATTTACCACTACTTTTGTTGGACATCTATTTAATATGTATACCAAACATGCAACTGATTCATCCCAATGCTCATTTGGTAGATGTTTTTCTTTTACCATATTTCGTGTCATTTCCATAATTGTTATATTCTTTCTCTTCGCTATTCCATTTTTTTGAGTGTACCTTGTTGTAAATTATTTTCTTATGCCAATTTCTTTGCAAAAATTCTAAAAATCACTTGAGATGTATTCACCACCTTAATTACTTCTCAATGTTTTGATATAGTAACCGCTTTATTTTTCATATTTTGCATTGAACTCTTTAAAATTAGGAAATACATTTTATTTATATTTCAAAAAATAAACCCATACTTTCCTACTAAAATGGTCAATAAATGTCAAGAAATAAATTCTTCCACTTATGGATGGTGTTTGCATTGGTCACAAAGATCTAGATGCACTATCTCAAGTGGATGTTTTTCTCTATAAGACCCCTTAACTAGAAATTTGTTTCTATGTTTATTTTCCAATATGAAACTCTCACATGTTGTATTAAGTGGCTCTATTGGTGGCAATCCATATACCATTCCTTTCTTATATAACAATTGTAATCCTTTGAATAAGAGGAATATGATAGCTCTAAGATATCTATGATAGACACAAGAGGCCTATTAAAAACTTAATATACTTATGAAAGTCTTAAGAGATCCATGACAATCCCATGAGAACTATCATCATCAAAAGAGAATTATAGAAATCCATAACGTTAGGGATTTATATAATCTCATTACATGACAAATAATGATGGTACACATGTCAAAAATTGATTGGTCATAATTTTGTGATACAAACAGTCATATATACTTCATTTTTTTTAAAACTATTTGTGCCCTAACAACACAACCTAGCTATGTTTTAGGTTTGACTACCATGGGAAACTAGGAATATTTAATTTTATAATCATTTACTCACTTTCATCATGGGTTATCATTAGTTTCATATTAATTTAATAAACATTATATGGTATAATAGTTTGAGTATAAGTGATTTCAATGAATTTTAAAAACTAGTCTTGCATGCCTCGTCAATGATTCATTTCTAGCAAACTTTAACTTCAATGAAGGCTTATTTTTTGAAAATTATTGGAGAGAAATTATTGGCATTACCATTTGTTTTAGATAGGAAAGGAGATGAGATAAAATAAGTGCCCATTATATGATAGAAGGATTGATATCGAATGAAGATAGGAAAAGGTGTAAAAGAAAGATATAGAGAATAGTTAGTGATAAAAAAATTGATTCTTGGGAACAAAAATAATATATAAAGGAGTACAAAGGAGATATGAGAGAAGAACTTTACAAAGAATGTGTTGGAAACCAATAATTCCAATAGGGTTGAGTGCCATACAATGCCATTCTACAATTCCTGAATTATTTTATAGTTTAGCTTGTTTCCATAAAACTCTCTAGCATGCTTTCGTGTATATAATGTAATAAAATATATTTTTTAGTATTGTTTTCTATTTTTGGCATGGTTTCCTATTGATTTTTTAAACTCATTTGATTTATTTATGTCATGAAAAATAATGTATTGAATGACATTTTGATGCACCTCTATTCTTCTTGTCTAATCGGTGTTTGCAAAGAAAATTAATATTTCCTTTTTGTAAAATATGTGTATTAAAAAATTTGTCTTTTTTTATTTTCTAAGTATAAATCTACCAATATTATCTAGGATTGTATTTAAAAGTCCTCATTTGGCAGCAAATTAAGTGATTTTATTAAAATTTCATTATGCAAAAAACTAATTACGTATTAAGAGCCAGTTGATTGGAATAACATATAGCCAATGATAAAATGATTAAGGAGGCAAAGAATACTAATCTACAAGATTTATTGCACATTCTAATAGCTCCTGATAAGAGCTTATTTCCATCAATTTTAGATACATATATAGCTAAGACTGCTTGAAAGAATATAAAATAAATATCTAAGAATGATTGAAAGATTATAAAAGAATTTTATGAACGCAGTGACCAGATCATGGTTGTCAAGATACAAACCTTGAAAATGGAATTTCAAAAAATAAAAAATGTAGGAAGCTGAAATGTGAGTGATTAATATGTAAGGTTAAACGATTTCATTAATAAAATGGCTACTCTAGGAAAAATTATGAACAAATAAGTTATGATAAAAAATGTGTTAACAAGGTGGAACAATTGTATCATCATCATTGAAGAGAGGAAAGATTTGTTTATCATTTAGTATGAAGAGAGGAAAGATTTGAAAGGTTTATCTTTTGATTCAAAAGGAGACATCTCCTCATAGAGGGGATTGTTGAAAACAACCATGTTACTAGATTTAGTGGAAGATTGGATAGGAATGTATCCTTGAGAGGAATCATTCGACTTATCTTTCTCATCACACCTAAATGGCATAGTAACAAGGTTTATGAGTTTTTGGTAAAATGAAGGTTTAGCATCCTTAGGGTTCAAAAACTCATCTAAAGCTTCATCTAATTCATCTTGGCTATACTCATAATAATCATCGAAAGCATGAACATTTTGTAAATAAAAATCTGACATTTTGAAAAGATTGCACAAAACTTAAACACCCAATGCAAAGAGACACACACTTTTTCTTTTTCTTTTTCTTTTTAATGAAAATGAAATGAAAACACACTAAATCTAGATCTAGATCTAACAAATGCAATGCAAGAGGAAGCAATGATAGATTCACGTCGGGTTCACCAAAATGTGTGGGGGAAAAAGCGAGACTAGGTTAATCATGCCCTAATCCTACCTTTTGACACACATTACGGAATACGAAAGAGCCTAGAGATATCGCACAATTGGCTACTTCTTTTTGTGAAAGAGAGAGCCACGGGATATCTATTAGGATTTCTATTCCCTTGTTGAAATTGTAAGATCAAGTAATGCAAGTTCAAACCCTAATCCCAAAATGCAAGTATGAACTAATAACAAGATTGCAGAATTGAGATTAAACAATGAACAGCTGTAAGTACAAGGATGAAATAAGAATGCAGATGTGTACCCGGAGTCAAAATCGGACTGAAAATGTTCGGGACGGGGGCGCGGGCGCCACTGTGCTGAAAACTGCACCGGAAACTGCTGTTCTGCACTCTGAAACACTGTCGGGAAGCTGTCTGAAAGCTGTCTGTCTGGAGGACCAGGGCGCCCAGCGCCTCTGTCCCAGGGACCAGGGTGCCCAGCGCCCCTGTCCCAGTCTTCTGCTCTGCAATTTGATACAGAGTGTTGTCTCGACCTTCTCTCTCCGGATCTGTATCCCGCGGCGTCGTCTGAATCCCGAAACCTGCAATGATATCTGAAAAAGGGTGTATGGGCGGCTATATAGGGTTTTGCCTTAGTCAAACCCCTGCTTTGGTGATTTCCACCTCCACGAATAGCCAAGTTGTTTTGTAAACGTATTGTGTGTGCAGACCTAGTGTGTGTGCAAGGTCCCAAAATGCAAGAAAGCAAACTAGAGCAACCTAGAAAGTAAACCCTAATTGCTTGTAAATGATAACGTAAATGCTCTAAATCAAGATGCAAAGTGATCTAAAGCATGAATAAATGATGTATTGAAGCTTATGTAAAGACATGAAAACAACATGAAATCATACCCAACCCTCAAGGGAGGAGTACAAGCCAATCTTCAGTCGATAATCTCCTATTGTTCTTCAATGTCTTCCAAGCCCTAAGTGGATGAATGAATTTGATAGATGCTTGATAGAAGGATGTTGTAAGATGTTGAAGTCTTCAAAGATCTGCTCTTTCGCTGTATATGAAGTTCCTGAAAACAAAATTCAGATCCTTTCAAATGAAGAAAGAGAGCTCTTATGTATGAAACCCTAGATCGCAATTTCATCTTTTGGCCGACCTAGAGATTGAATATCCCGCCAATTTCTTGGGGTTAAGCTTTATTTTATGATTGGATCGCGCTCCTAAAATTTTGGGAAAAATGTCACGGACCATGTTGCACTCCGGGCGCCATGGTCCCGACAACTTTTCACCAAATTTTTAGGGCCGTCAGATATGATGATTTTAGAGAGAATCCCGAAGTTACAGGTGATTTCGAGATGTTTTGACCCTGAAACCAAGCCCCCAAGTTCGAAATAGGACTTAATTAGGGTTTTTGATTGAGTGATGTATTGGAGGAATAAAATGCGAAGGGCGCGCTTTAGTGAAAGGGCCCAACTTTATGATGTAGAGAATGATGAAATAGGACCTTAGACCTAATTAATTTGATTAATTAAGTGCTAAAGGGGAAATGCAATGCAGAATGTAAAATGCGCTAAGGCGGGTGCTAAACTAGGTGTGAAATTGTACCACCCTAGTGAGTGCGTACAATTTACGACGCTACATTTAGCCCCCACTTTAGCGGTCATATGAGTACTACGTGCATATGCAAGCTAAAGTACAGAAAGTAAACATTATTTGAAAAAGGATATATCCATAAGTTGTCGGACGAAGCCCCCAGCGGCATCTGCAGTACACAGTTAGGAACCGCACCCTACAAAACACATGTTAGATCACAAAATCACCTAATGCTTACTAGGGAAAGTGATGAAATCTGTGAGTAGCTATATGCCCCCCCCTGTTTCGACTTGCTTATTAGGGAGGTGAAATAGGGTAGCATGTTTACTTGAAACAAATTGTGTAAGGTAGTATTGATGAGGGATGTTCACTAAATAGGCTTCATTAGAGCACTTTTTGGAACATCCCGAGAGTAGGGGAAGGAAAATACGATTCCAACGCAACAAACGGCTCGAAAATCGCATCACACAAACCCAAGTTATGATAAAATGAATGGTAGAGGAAAATTAGGGTTTCAAAAAGCAAGAATAAACAAACGAGAGTATATACCTCGAAAGTGACACTTGTATTCATCACTTTGTCGATTTCAGAATACTATTCAGTGCAGCGGAGCCCACATAGCCATCATCATGCCTTCACGACGACCGGAGCGTCCCACAAGGGTTGAGATCCTGCACCAGGCCGTGATCGACGATGAGCCACTGGACGAGGTGAGTTGACTGAACGTTTGACTTTTGATTTTTTGCATGTTTGACTTTTTTGTGATCGTATGCGGGCCCTGAAGGCCGACCAGGGCCCACCCAGGGCGCCATGGTCCCTATGGGGCGCCCTGGTCCCCCCAGGGCGCCATGGTCCCTGACAGGGGCGCCATGGTCCCTTCAGGGCGCCATGGTCCCCTCAGTTCGCCATGGTCCCTGACAGGGCGCCATGGTCCCTGACAAGACACTATGGTCCCCAATCAGGGCTTGGCGGGAGGTTTCAGGACTAGCACATGATGTTCGACAGTTTGCATTAGTGATTTTGATGATCGAGTACTGATTATGGTTATGTTTTTGTGTTGCAGGGCCTTCCGTACATGAGAGAGCATACAGCGGGACATATTCTTCACAGTTTACGAGATCAGATTCCGCGGCTTACTCAGTCAGAGAGAGACACACTGTCGATAGTGGGATTGTGGTATGTGATCCTCATGCCGGCCATTCAGTTCCATCCTGCGATGCTGATGGCATTGATGGAGCGATGGGATCCTGACACATGCACTTTTCACCTTCCAGTAGGAGAGTTGACGGTCACACTCGAGGATGTGTACCGTATACTTCGCCTTCCTATCAGAGGAGCGACAGTCACATATGCGACCGATCGGTCAGCGGAGGATCATCAGAGAGAGCAGGTGTATTGCATAGGGAGAGTCATGCCGAGCGAGACGAGAGGTCGCATCATGGTCAGCTGGCTCTTACATCCTACAGGGGAGGTACCCCTTCTGAGACGCCTTATGATAGCCATCATAGCACTAGCCGTCTGCCCTAATGGGCAAGGCATGCACATGCATGGGGGTCTCACATGGTGTATCAGAGCGATGGAGAGACACAGGAGAGTGTATGCTTGGGGTCGGAGTATGCTTGCACATCTCTATCACGACCTTGAGGAGTATGTATTTGGACAGGGTTGCAGTTTGATGACATGCACACTTCTGCAGGTGTGGATTTTAGAGCACTTCACATGCACCAGGCCCGTCGGCTTTCCGCTGAGTACAGCGAGCGAGCGACCTAGGGTGTTCGCTTATCCACTTACCAGCGAGTGGAGATTTGGAGATTTGTTATATTGGAGAGTGATTTTTGATAGAGTGACAGCCGAGGTGACAGTGTGGAGACCTTACCTACGGATGCATAGATGGGATGGGATGGAGAGATAGTTAGCATGCCTACAGAGGAACCGCCTACTGCGGGGATGATATGCACACATCATAGTCCCTTTCTACTTCGACCGAGTACGGAGGCAGTTCGGACTAGAGCAGTGTGTTCCAGCCGATGTGCCCATCTATACTCGACACTCACGGGTCCTTCCCAGACCTAGAGCAGTAGCGAGACCGATGATAGATGACATCGAGACTACAGACTTAGAGGGATCTGATCAGGATGTAGTCACTGATTATTCTGCAGAGCCTGGAGCACAGCGGAGGTACGTCTCATGGTTTATGAGATCATATCCAGGTCCTATCTTTCCACCAGATCATCCGACAGGCTATCCGGGCCCATGGAGACATGGAGACCAAGACGAGGACCAGGGATCTAGGTCAGAGGAGCTAGAGGAGGGAGAGGGTCATGAGGAGGCGGGAGATTCTGATCCACCTATAGGCGATCAGCCCAGTGCCGAGGAGGAGGAGGATATAGATAGAGACGAGGACGAGGGAGATGCAGGTGATGATGCAGATGAGGATGAGGATGAGGATGACGAGGAGGACGAGGAGGAGGAGGATAGAGATGATGAGGAGGAGTCGGATGCAGCTCCCCACCATTCAGGAGACGATACCATAGCTCTGGATCCACCTCTTATTCCCCAACAGGGGGAACATGAGGCGATACGGAGGCCTGTCCCTAGTACCGTCCAGCCTACACCCATCGTGGATAGATTATTCAAGCGAGGGGAGCCTAGCGGTTCCCAGGCACAGATACTACCATATCATGATCCCTACTGGCGCGAGGGAGATCCAGGTATAGTAAGTTTATATTGATTGATTGGCGTTTTGATGATATAGAATGGTACTAACAAAAATCTGTTCTACTACCATAGCTAATGTGCAGGAATGGCGTTCCCTAATTCAACAGGCAATGACAGATATTTCCACGATAGCACAGATTCCCAGTTCCTCACAGATTGCCTATAGGCCTTAGGGGAACGCGGGTCGGCATGAGGATTTGTTTTTCCCATTCCGAGTACAGGTAGATATATGGAGGGAGAGAGAGAGAGTCCTATCAGAGGACCTCCAGCAGGCGTGACAGAGAGAGAGAGTCCTATCAGAGGACCTCCAGCAGGCGCGACGAGATCTAGCAGCGGCTCAGACCGAGGCTACCACCTATCGCGCGATCCTTATGGATAGGGATCGCAGGAGTTCCTCTCGGAGTCACTCACTATCTATATCGTGCTACACACCCATGGGTCCACCTTCATGGCCAGATCAGGAGGGAGCGTCCAGTCGACACTCTCCAGCCACTAGCCCTAGGGATAGGAGATGATTTTATGATGTAGGAGAGGTCACATTTTTGGATGTATAGTGACCTATATTTGTATACGATCCACACATATATATATATGTATATATACATGCTTCTCTTTTGTCTCAAATGTGTTATCTTTAATGCTTAAAACAATGTATGTTTTGTTTTGATTAAATCTAATACATCTGGTAAATGTACATGTACGTTCAGAATTTAATTTCCATGTGATTGATTTCTCAATGCTCCATGATTAAATTGATACATGTGTGACTTAATTAAATATTTAATCAAGTACAACATTGATGATAAGGAAGAAATATGCATTAAGTCTAAGAATCATATAACTAATGTGATTTAATTTTTAATTTAAACACAACATGATACGATTCTACTTAACACATAAAGACACTGTATAATATGCTAGCATAATGGAATGTAAATCTTTCACAATTTACATAAATGAATTCAAGACAAACCATAAGGTAAGAAGACACGCTTGTCAGGAACGAAGCAATATAGATTAAACAACATAACATTTAATTCTATTTTGCTTTAATTAAGAGACACTAACATATTATCCAATGTTGAAGAATTGAAAAGAAGATAGATGAAGAACAAAGAATTAAGCATAATATCTATGCAAGTGCATAGCATTGATAGGTTCTTTAAGAGGCGTACCATCTACATCCGCTATTTTGTAAGCACCTGATCCATAATCCTCAATAACGATATATGGTCCAAGCCAATTAGGACTGAATTTTCCCTTTTCTGCAGGTAAGGCATTCACATTGCGCTGATTCTCATAGAGGACTAAGTCACCTACTGAGAAGGAACGTTGAATAACCTTATCATTATAGCTTCATTGTAGAGTTTTGTGATACGCTTGAATATGCTCAAGAGCGTTTATACGCTGTTCATCAAGCATCTCAAGCTGTTGAAGTCGTTGTTCTCTATAAGAGTCATCATCTACTATACCTTTGAGAGAAACCCTAAGTGACGGAATCTCTAATTCTAAGGGCATAATAGCGTCAGCACCATAAAAAAGATTATAAGGAGTAGTTCCCGTAGCAATTCGTACACTCGTTCGGTAGGCCCAAAGAGCATAGATTACCTGGTTACTCCAATCCTTACCATGCTTATTCACGGTTTTGCGAAGAATTTGTTCAATTATCTTATTGGATGATTCGGCTTGACCATTTGACTAAGGATAGTATGGTGTAGAAAATCGATGTTTGATATGATACTTCTCGAGGAATTTCTTCACGTCCTTGTTCTTAAACGATGTCCCATTATCTGAGATAATAGTAGAAGGTATCCCGAATCGAGAAATGATGTTTTCTAGAAGAAATTGACAAATCACTTCAGTAGTGGTAGAGCGAAGGGGAATAGCTTCTACCCACTTCGTAAAGTAATCTATTGCGGTTATAATGAAGGTGTGTCCTTGAGATGAAGGAGGAGAGATTTTACCAATAAGATCCAAACCCCATGCGGAAAAAGGCCAAGAAGCTACTTGAGAATGAAGTTCTTGGGCAGGAGCATGAATCAAATTATTGTGTTGTTGACATTGATGACATTTTTTAACAAACGAAAAGGAATCCTTCTGCATAGTTTGCCAATAGTATCCCATACGAAGCAATCTATGAACCAAGGATTTGCCCCCAAAATGCCCCCCACAGGCACCTGAATGTGCCTCTTCAAGAGCAACAGGGATTTCCAACTTGTTAAGACAACTAAGGAGAAGACCATCATAACCCCTTCGGTAAAGGATATTAGAAAGAATGATATACCTAGCAGACAGCTTGCGGATTCTAGCCCTAGTGTTCCTATTAGCGGAATCAGGAAAGGTACCATCGGTCAAATATCTTACGATATGCGAGTACCATTCATCTGAGTCTATAAAATCACAACATGTTACCAAGCTAGAATCGTCTCCAATAGCTGGAGAAATAAGATTGTGAATAACAAATTTAAGATCAACCACAGGGTCCTCTAAAGATACAAGAGAAGCCACACATGCCATTGCATCCGCATGTCGATTATCTTTTCGAGGAACCGGTTCCATAGTATAAGAATCGAAATTTTGTAATAAAGAGATAGCAAGGTCTTTATATTGTGATAATTTGTCTTGTTTTGCTTGATATATTCCTGTTACTTGTCTTATAATCAATTGCGAATCTCCATAGATATGTATGTGTTTTATGTTCAGAGCTAAGGCTGCTTTTATTCCCGCTATAAGAGCCTCATACTCAGCAATTTTATTGGTACACAGGAAATTTAGATGATAGGATAAGGGAATGGGTTTCTTTGTAGGAGAAATCAGAACAACACCTGCCCCCGATCCCGTACGACACTTAGAGCCATCAAAGTATAACTCCCAAGTTTCATCTTTCTCTATAGAAAGAATGAAGTCGTCAGGAAAGGACTCAAGGTTAGGGAAGGAGAAAGGTGAAGGGGCCTCAACTAAGTGATCGGTCAACGCTTGTCCTTTAATTGCTCTTTGTGAAACAAATTTAAGGTCAAATTCAGTTAACATCATAACCCACTTAGCTAGGCATCCTGATAAATCAGTTTTAGAGAAAAGATGCTTCAAAGGATCAAACTTTACCATGACATGGACTTCTGAATTTAAAAGATAATGTCTTAATTTCTGAGTCGCAAATACCAATGCCAAGCATTGTCTTTCTATCGCAGAATATCGGGTCTCATAATCGAGTAAGGTACGAGTTATGTAATAAACCGGACATTCCTTACCATCTTTATCATGTTGTGCCAACAATGCTGCGAGAGCATGAGAGGAAGCAGCTATATACAGAAGGAAGGGTTTAGAAGGTTCGGCAGGTTGAAGAATAGGAGGACTAGCCAAATACACTTTCAAATCTTCAAATGCTTGCTGACAATCCTCATTCCATTGAAAAGTGATATCTTTTTTAAGAAGTTGAGTAAAAGGAAAGGTACGATCCGCAAGCTGAGACACAAACCTACGAATAGCTTGAATCTTTCCTTGTAAGCTTTTAAGTTGAGACACATTTCTAGGACGTGGCATGTTGACAATAGCATCTATTTTCTTAGTATCCACCTCAATCCCATGATGTGAAACTATGAATCCTAATAGTTTTCCACTATCCACACCAAAAACACATTTTCGGGGATTCAAGCGCATGTGATATTTACGAATTCTTTCAAAGATTTGACGAAGGATTTTAACATGATCCATGCGAAGAAAGGATTTGGCCAAAATATCATCAACATAATCCTCTAAAATCTTATGCATATAATCATGAAAGATAAGGGTCATCGCTCGTTGATAAGTTGCACCGGCATTTTTAAGTCCAAAAGGCATCATTATCCAACAAAACGTACCCCAAGGAGTGGTGAAAGCAGTTTTGAATTGATCTTGAGGGTTAATGAAAATTTGATTGTAGCCTGAAAAACCATCCATGAAGGATAACAAGGCATGTCCTGCCGTAGAATCAACTATCATGTCAATGTTTGGAAGAGGGAAATCATCTTTCAAAGAAGCCTTATTTAGATCCCGAAAGTTAGTACACATCCTTATTTTGTTGTCTGGTTTAGCCGCAGTGACAATATTTGAAATCCATGGGGAATAGTCAATAGGGCGGATAAATCCAGCCTCCAATAATTTTTCAATCTCAGCCTTAACAAGCAGAGCCACCTTAGGATTCATTTTTTGAATCTTTTGTTTCACGGGCTTAGCATCAGGAACTAAGACAATATTATGAGTAACGATCTTAGGATCTATACCAGGCATGTCAGAATATGCCCAAGCAAAGATCTCAGGGAATTCATGCAATAGTTCTTCATATTGTTTCTGTTCCTCTTCATCCAAACATTTCCCAATTTTAATGACTTTCTCTTTATTGCAAGGATCCATCTTAACATCAGTGGTGTCACTTATGAGAAGATTACTTTGTTGAGGAGTATCCTTTAATTGAGGGAATTCTTTCACAATCTCGTCATTATCAATCTCTTTTCCAAAATAGGCTTCAGTGTTCAAACAATAAGGGAGTCCCCTATTGTGATGATAACGAGGAAGAGTGTCATAGGCTCCCAAGAACTCAGCTAAAGCATCGTCGGTAGGGAAGACATCCAAAGCATAGGCACACGAAGGATCCCCATCAATATACTCAGGATGTTGTATTGATAAAGATGTAGAGATAGCATTAACACTAATGCATGGTCTTTTAGAAGCTTTAGTACGTTTGTAGGGATTAAAGCCAAGTCCAAAGGCACAATTGTGAAAATTAGTCTCTAGAGGAACTCTTATCCCTTGTTCATGAGCACCACAACCCTTTCCATGATACCCATGCTTAGCAAAAATGTGAAAACCACGACCATAACGATCAGCCATTTTAGGAAGAGAAGGTGGTTTTTCATAAGACAAAGAATCAAACTCTTCATAATTAGAGATGTGAGGAGAAGAAGTTTGAGAGGCGGCCACAAAATTATTACTCATAGATTCAGGTAAGGTTGATTCTTTCTTTTCAACTTTATGATTTTCAGCTTCTTCCTTCTTTTCAACTTTAATTTCTCTAGAAGGAACCTTATATTCACCCACAAAGGTAGGATTAAAATCAAGGGATCCCCAATCGTGGTCTTCGAGGATCTTCCTAGGATCAAAATCCTTCTTATGTGTAGTGTCAAGTCGAGAAGAATCTTCTCCAAGAGCTCCAGACTCATCCAAAGAATTTTGATCATCGGAGAGCGAGGATTCACCGATAGGTATCTTATTTAAAGATTCGTCACTAGATGAGGACGGCTTAGAAGAACCCCCCTTAGAAGTGGATGTTTGTAAACAAGCTTGAAAATTAGTATCACCTATCAAGGTATATGTCTTACTATTATAAATAAATTTAACTTGTCTATGCAATGTAGAGGGGACAGCTTGCATACTGTGAATCCAAGGTCTCCCCAGTAGCAAGTTGTACGTTAGATTTCCCGACATAACATGGATAGGTGTAGGCAAAGTAACAAGCCCCACTGTGATGGGTAAGGTGATAGTACCTAATGAAGTTTTAGCCACATTATCAAAGCCTCGAATAGGACGAGAGTCCGGTTCAATTAAGGATGTATCCACATTCATCTTATGCAAAAGATTAATGCTACACACATTAAGACCAAAGCCATTATCTACTAGTGTTCGCCTTATAGCCGTGTCTTTCATGATAACCACAATCATCAAGGGATCATATTGATGTTGGATTTCACTAGTAGGCAACTCATCTTGGGTAAACACAATTTGAGCTTTAGGATTCATCACAGAGTTAACCAAAGATGCTATATTACTAGATGTATTCGGTGGAGGACCATTCAAATCTTTCAAGGCATCTTGTAACATTCCATGATGAGCAGAAGAAGTTTGAATCAAATCCCAAAGGGATATCTTAGCAGGGGTAGCTTTAAGTTGTTCTATGAGATCATATTCCTTTCCAAGAACTTGTGAAATACGGGGAGCTTGTGGAAGTACCGGTTGAGGATTAGGAAGGGAAACTGGAATAACAGGAGGGGGATTAGGCTGCCTATTATTTCTGGTATGATAAGTATGGGCAACCGCATGATAACTCTCTCTAGTTATTTGCTTGGCATAATTATAAGGACTTATAGGTTTTCTTCCTTGCACAGTGATGATTGGTTTATTCGGAGTAGGAAAGGAATCATGATCATACCCTCCTTGGACAGTAAGGAGAGGTGACTTAGAAACTTGAAAGGTGGGAGAAGGATAAGCTCCTTGGACTTCAAAGAGAGGCTTTTTATGCTCATTCAAGTTTATCATGTTAACCAATTTAGAAGTTTTGTTTTTGTTTAGAGATTTCGATAAAGTCACAAAGTCATCAAGAGCATCATCCAACAAAGCATGATCATATCTATTGAAAGGTTTATCTTTTGATTCAAAAGGAGACATCTCCTCATAGAGGGGATTGTTGAAAACAACCATGTTACTAGATTTAGTGGAAGATTGGATAGGAATGTATCCTTGAGAGGAATCATTCGACTTATCTTTCTCATCACACCTAAATGGCATAGTAACAAGGTTTATGAGTTTTTGGTAAAATGAAGGTTTAGCATCCTTAGGGTTCAAAAACTCATCTAAAGCTTCATCTAATTCATCTTGGCTATACTCATAATAATCATCGAAAGCATGAACATTTTGTAAATAAAAATCTGACATTTTGAAAAGATTGCACAAAACTTAAACACCCAATGCAAAGAGACACACACTTTTTCTTTTTCTTTTTCTTTTTAATGAAAATGAAATGAAAACACACTAAATCTAGATCTAGATCTAACAAATGCAATGCAAGAGGAAGCAATGATAGATTCACGTCGGGTTCACCAAAATGTGTGGGGGAAAAAGCGAGACTAGGTTAATCATGCCCTAATCCTACCTTTTGACACACATTACGGAATACGAAAGAGCCTAGAGATATCGCACAATTGGCTACTTCTTTTTGTGAAAGAGAGAGCCACGGGATATCTATTAGGATTTCTATTCCCTTGTTGAAATTGTAAGATCAAGTAATGCAAGTTCAAACCCTAATCCCAAAATGCAAGTATGAACTAATAACAAGATTGCAGAATTGAGATTAAACAATGAACAGCTGTAAGTACAAGGATGAAATAAGAATGCAGATGTGTACCCGGAGTCAAAATCGGACTGAAAATGTTCGGGACGGGGGCGCGGGCGCCACTGTGCTGAAAACTGCACCGGAAACTGCTGTTCTGCACTCTGAAACACTGTCGGGAAGCTGTCTGAAAGCTGTCTGTCTGGAGGACCAGGGCGCCCAGCGCCTCTGTCCCAGGGACCAGGGTGCCCAGCGCCCCTGTCCCAGTCTTCTGCTCTGCAATTTGATACAGAGTGTTGTCTCGACCTTCTCTCTCCGGATCTGTATCCCGCGGCGTCGTCTGAATCCCGAAACCTGCAATGATATCTGAAAAAGGGTGTATGGGCGGCTATATAGGGTTTTGCCTTAGTCAAACCCCTGCTTTGGTGATTTCCACCTCCACGAATAGCCAAGTTGTTTTGTAAACGTATTGTGTGTGCAGACCTAGTGTGTGTGCAAGGTCCCAAAATGCAAGAAAGCAAACTAGAGCAACCTAGAAAGTAAACCCTAATTGCTTGTAAATGATAACGTAAATGCTCTAAATCAAGATGCAAAGTGATCTAAAGCATGAATAAATGATGTATTGAAGCTTATGTAAAGACATGAAAACAACATGAAATCATACCCAACCCTCAAGGGAGGAGTACAAGCCAATCTTCAGTCGATAATCTCCTATTGTTCTTCAATGTCTTCCAAGCCCTAAGTGGATGAATGAATTTGATAGATGCTTGATAGAAGGATGTTGTAAGATGTTGAAGTCTTCAAAGATCTGCTCTTTCGCTGTATATGAAGTTCCTGAAAACAAAATTCAGATCCTTTCAAATGAAGAAAGAGAGCTCTTATGTATGAAACCCTAGATCGCAATTTCATCTTTTGGCCGACCTAGAGATTGAATATCCCGCCAATTTCTTGGGGTTAAGCTTTATTTTATGATTGGATCGCGCTCCTAAAATTTTGGGAAAAATGTCACGGACCATGTTGCACTCCGGGCGCCATGGTCCCGACAACTTTTCACCAAATTTTTAGGGCCGTCAGATATGATGATTTTAGAGAGAATCCCGAAGTTACAGGTGATTTCGAGATGTTTTGACCCTGAAACCAAGCCCCCAAGTTCGAAATAGGACTTAATTAGGGTTTTTGATTGAGTGATGTATTGGAGGAATAAAATGCGAAGGGCGCGCTTTAGTGAAAGGGCCCAACTTTATGATGTAGAGAATGATGAAATAGGACCTTAGACCTAATTAATTTGATTAATTAAGTGCTAAAGGGGAAATGCAATGCAGAATGTAAAATGCGCTAAGGCGGGTGCTAAACTAGGTGTGAAATTGTACCACCCTAGTGAGTGCGTACAATTTACGACGCTACATTTAGCCCCCACTTTAGCGGTCATATGAGTACTACGTGCATATGCAAGCTAAAGTACAGAAAGTAAACATTATTTGAAAAAGGATATATCCATAAGTTGTCGGACGAAGCCCCCAGCGGCATCTGCAGTACACAGTTAGGAACCGCACCCTACAAAACACATGTTAGATCACAAAATCACCTAATGCTTACTAGGGAAAGTGATGAAATCTGTGAGTAGCTATATGCCCCCCCCTGTTTCGACTTGCTTATTAGGGAGGTGAAATAGGGTAGCATGTTTACTTGAAACAAATTGTGTAAGGTAGTATTGATGAGGGATGTTCACTAAATAGGCTTCATTAGAGCACTTTTTGGAACATCCCGAGAGTAGGGGAAGGAAAATACGATTCCAACGCAACAAACGGCTCGAAAATCGCATCACACAAACCCAAGTTATGATAAAATGAATGGTAGAGGAAAATTAGGGTTTCAAAAAGCAAGAATAAACAAACGAGAGTATATACCTCGAAAGTGACACTTGTATTCATCACTTTGTCGATTTCAGAATACTATTCAGTGCAGCGGAGCCCACATAGCCATCATCATGCCTTCACGACGACCGGAGCATCCCACAAGGGTTGAGATCCTGCACCAGGCCGTGATCGACGATGAGCCACTGGACGAGGTGAGTTGACTGAACGTTTGACTTTTGATTTTTTGCATGTTTGACTTTTTTGTGATCGTATGCGGGCCCTGAAGGCCGACCAGGGCCCACCCAGGGCGCCATGGTCCCTATGGGGCGCCCTGGTCCCCCCAGGGCGCCATGGTCCCTGACAGGGGCGCCATGGTCCCTTCAGGGCGCCATGGTCCCCTCAGTTCGCCATGGTCCCTGACAGGGCGCCATGGTCCCTGACAAGACACTATGGTCCCCAATCAGGGCTTGGCGGGAGGTTTCAGGACTAGCACATGATGTTCGACAGTTTGCATTAGTGATTTTGATGATCGAGTACTGATTATGGTTATGTTTTTGTGTTGCAGGGCCTTCCGTACATGAGAGAGCATACAGCGGGACATATTCTTCACAGTTTACGAGATCAGATTCCGCGGCTTACTCAGTCAGAGAGAGACACACTGTCGATAGTGGGATTGTGGTATGTGATCCTCATGCCGGCCATTCAGTTCCATCCTGCGATGCTGATGGCATTGATGGAGCGATGGGATCCTGACACATGCACTTTTCACCTTCCAGTAGGAGAGTTGACGGTCACACTCGAGGATGTGTACCGTATACTTCGCCTTCCTATCAGAGGAGCGACAGTCACATATGCGACCGATCGGTCAGCGGAGGATCATCAGAGAGAGCAGGTGTATTGCATAGGGAGAGTCATGCCGAGCGAGACGAGAGGTCGCATCATGGTCAGCTGGCTCTTACATCCTACAGGGGAGGTACCCCTTCTGAGACGCCTTATGATAGCCATCATAGCACTAGCCGTCTGCCCTAATGGGCAAGGCATGCACATGCATGGGGGTCTCACATGGTGTATCAGAGCGATGGAGAGACACAGGAGAGTGTATGCTTGGGGTCGGAGTATGCTTGCACATCTCTATCACGACCTTGAGGAGTATGTATTTGGACAGGGTTGCAGTTTGATGACATGCACACTTCTGCAGGTGTGGATTTTAGAGCACTTCACATGCACCAGGCCCGTCGGCTTTCCGCTGAGTACAGCGAGCGAGCGACCTAGGGTGTTCGCTTATCCACTTACCAGCGAGTGGAGATTTGGAGATTTGTTATATTGGAGAGTGATTTTTGATAGAGTGACAGCCGAGGTGACAGTGTGGAGACCTTACCTACGGATGCATAGATGGGATGGGATGGAGAGATAGTTAGCATGCCTACAGAGGAACCGCCTACTGCGGGGATGATATGCACACATCATAGTCCCTTTCTACTTCGACCGAGTACGGAGGCAGTTCGGACTAGAGCAGTGTGTTCCAGCCGATGTGCCCATCTATACTCGACACTCACGGGTCCTTCCCAGACCTAGAGCAGTAGCGAGACCGATGATAGATGACATCGAGACTACAGACTTAGAGGGATCTGATCAGGATGTAGTCACTGATTATTCTGCAGAGCCTGGAGCACAGCGGAGGTACGTCTCATGGTTTATGAGATCATATCCAGGTCCTATCTTTCCACCAGATCATCCGACAGGCTATCCGGGCCCATGGAGACATGGAGACCAAGACGAGGACCAGGGATCTAGGTCAGAGGAGCTAGAGGAGGGAGAGGGTCATGAGGAGGCGGGAGATTCTGATCCACCTATAGGCGATCAGCCCAGTGCCGAGGAGGAGGAGGATATAGATAGAGACGAGGACGAGGGAGATGCAGGTGATGATGCAGATGAGGATGAGGATGAGGATGACGAGGAGGACGAGGAGGAGGAGGATAGAGATGATGAGGAGGAGTCGGATGCAGCTCCCCACCATTCAGGAGACGATACCATAGCTCTGGATCCACCTCTTATTCCCCAACAGGGGGAACATGAGGCGATACGGAGGCCTGTCCCTAGTACCGTCCAGCCTACACCCATCGTGGATAGATTATTCAAGCGAGGGGAGCCTAGCGGTTCCCAGGCACAGATACTACCATATCATGATCCCTACTGGCGCGAGGGAGATCCAGGTATAGTAAGTTTATATTGATTGATTGGCGTTTTGATGATATAGAATGGTACTAACAAAAATCTGTTCTACTACCATAGCTAATGTGCAGGAATGGCGTTCCCTAATTCAACAGGCAATGACAGATATTTCCACGATAGCACAGATTCCCAGTTCCTCACAGATTGCCTATAGGCCTTAGGGGAACGCGGGTCGGCATGAGGATTTGTTTTTCCCATTCCGAGTACAGGTAGATATATGGAGGGAGAGAGAGAGAGTCCTATCAGAGGACCTCCAGCAGGCGTGACAGAGAGAGAGAGTCCTATCAGAGGACCTCCAGCAGGCGCGACGAGATCTAGCAGCGGCTCAGACCGAGGCTACCACCTATCGCGCGATCCTTATGGATAGGGATCGCAGGAGTTCCTCTCGGAGTCACTCACTATCTATATCGTGCTACACACCCATGGGTCCACCTTCATGGCCAGATCAGGAGGGAGCGTCCAGTCGACACTCTCCAGCCACTAGCCCTAGGGATAGGAGATGATTTTATGATGTAGGAGAGGTCACATTTTTGGATGTATAGTGACCTATATTTGTATACGATCCACACATATATATATATGTATATATACATGCTTCTCTTTTGTCTCAAATGTGTTATCTTTAATGCTTAAAACAATGTATGTTTTGTTTTGATTAAATCTAATACATCTGGTAAATGTACATGTACGTTCAGAATTTAATTTCCATGTGATTGATTTCTCAATGCTCCATGATTAAATTGATACATGTGTGACTTAATTAAATATTTAATCAAGTACAACATTGATGATAAGGAAGAAATATGCATTAAGTCTAAGAATCATATAACTAATGTGATTTAATTTTTAATTTAAACACAACATGATACGATTCTACTTAACACATAAAGACACTGTATAATATGCTAGCATAATGGAATGTAAATCTTTCACAATTTACATAAATGAATTCAAGACAAACCATAAGGTAAGAAGACACGCTTGTCAGGAACGAAGCAATATAGATTAAACAACATAACATTTAATTCTATTTTGCTTTAATTAAGAGACACTAACATATTATCCAATGTTGAAGAATTGAAAAGAAGATAGATGAAGAACAAAGAATTAAGCATAATATCTATGCAAGTGCATAGCATTGATAGGTTCTTTAAGAGGCGTACCATCTACATCCGCTATTTTGTAAGCACCTGATCCATAATCCTCAATAACGATATATGGTCCAAGCCAATTAGGACTGAATTTTCCCTTTTCTGCAGGTAAGGCATTCACATTGCGCTGATTCTCATAGAGGACTAAGTCACCTACTGAGAAGGAACGTTGAATAACCTTATCATTATAGCTTCATTGTAGAGTTTTGTGATACGCTTGAATATGCTCAAGAGCGTTTATACGCTGTTCATCAAGCATCTCAAGCTGTTGAAGTCGTTGTTCTCTATAAGAGTCATCATCTACTATACCTTTGAGAGAAACCCTAAGTGACGGAATCTCTAATTCTAAGGGCATAATAGCGTCAGCACCATAAAAAAGATTATAAGGAGTAGTTCCCGTAGCAATTCGTACACTCGTTCGGTAGGCCCAAAGAGCATAGATTACCTGGTTACTCCAATCCTTACCATGCTTATTCACGGTTTTGCGAAGAATTTGTTCAATTATCTTATTGGATGATTCGGCTTGACCATTTGACTAAGGATAGTATGGTGTAGAAAATCGATGTTTGATATGATACTTCTCGAGGAATTTCTTCACGTCCTTGTTCTTAAACGATGTCCCATTATCTGAGATAATAGTAGAAGGTATCCCGAATCGAGAAATGATGTTTTCTAGAAGAAATTGACAAATCACTTCAGTAGTGGTAGAGCGAAGGGGAATAGCTTCTACCCACTTCGTAAAGTAATCTATTGCGGTTATAATGAAGGTGTGTCCTTGAGATGAAGGAGGAGAGATTTTACCAATAAGATCCAAACCCCATGCGGAAAAAGGCCAAGAAGCTACTTGAGAATGAAGTTCTTGGGCAGGAGCATGAATCAAATTATTGTGTTGTTGACATTGATGACATTTTTTAACAAACGAAAAGGAATCCTTCTGCATAGTTTGCCAATAGTATCCCATACGAAGCAATCTATGAACCAAGGATTTGCCCCCAAAATGCCCCCCACAGGCACCTGAATGTGCCTCTTCAAGAGCAACAGGGATTTCCAACTTGTTAAGACAACTAAGGAGAAGACCATCATAACCCCTTCGGTAAAGGATATTAGAAAGAATGATATACCTAGCAGACAGCTTGCGGATTCTAGCCCTAGTGTTCCTATTAGCGGAATCAGGAAAGGTACCATCGGTCAAATATCTTACGATATGCGAGTACCATTCATCTGAGTCTATAAAATCACAACATGTTACCAAGCTAGAATCGTCTCCAATAGCTGGAGAAATAAGATTGTGAATAACAAATTTAAGATCAACCACAGGGTCCTCTAAAGATACAAGAGAAGCCACACATGCCATTGCATCCGCATGTCGATTATCTTTTCGAGGAACCGGTTCCATAGTATAAGAATCGAAATTTTGTAATAAAGAGATAGCAAGGTCTTTATATTGTGATAATTTGTCTTGTTTTGCTTGATATATTCCTGTTACTTGTCTTATAATCAATTGCGAATCTCCATAGATATGTATGTGTTTTATGTTCAGAGCTAAGGCTGCTTTTATTCCCGCTATAAGAGCCTCATACTCAGCAATTTTATTGGTACACAGGAAATTTAGATGATAGGATAAGGGAATGGGTTTCTTTGTAGGAGAAATCAGAACAACACCTGCCCCCGATCCCGTACGACACTTAGAGCCATCAAAGTATAACTCCCAAGTTTCATCTTTCTCTATAGAAAGAATGAAGTCGTCAGGAAAGGACTCAAGGTTAGGGAAGGAGAAAGGTGAAGGGGCCTCAACTAAGTGATCGGTCAACGCTTGTCCTTTAATTGCTCTTTGTGAAACAAATTTAAGGTCAAATTCAGTTAACATCATAACCCACTTAGCTAGGCATCCTGATAAATCAGTTTTAGAGAAAAGATGCTTCAAAGGATCAAACTTTACCATGACATGGACTTCTGAATTTAAAAGATAATGTCTTAATTTCTGAGTCGCAAATACCAATGCCAAGCATTGTCTTTCTATCGCAGAATATCGGGTCTCATAATCGAGTAAGGTACGAGTTATGTAATAAACCGGACATTCCTTACCATCTTTATCATGTTGTGCCAACAATGCTGCGAGAGCATGAGAGGAAGCAGCTATATACAGAAGGAAGGGTTTAGAAGGTTCGGCAGGTTGAAGAATAGGAGGACTAGCCAAATACACTTTCAAATCTTCAAATGCTTGCTGACAATCCTCATTCCATTGAAAAGTGATATCTTTTTTAAGAAGTTGAGTAAAAGGAAAGGTACGATCCGCAAGCTGAGACACAAACCTACGAATAGCTTGAATCTTTCCTTGTAAGCTTTTAAGTTGAGACACATTTCTAGGACGTGGCATGTTGACAATAGCATCTATTTTCTTAGTATCCACCTCAATCCCATGATGTGAAACTATGAATCCTAATAGTTTTCCACTATCCACACCAAAAACACATTTTCGGGGATTCAAGCGCATGTGATATTTACGAATTCTTTCAAAGATTTGACGAAGGATTTTAACATGATCCATGCGAAGAAAGGATTTGGCCAAAATATCATCAACATAATCCTCTAAAATCTTATGCATATAATCATGAAAGATAAGGGTCATCGCTCGTTGATAAGTTGCACCGGCATTTTTAAGTCCAAAAGGCATCATTATCCAACAAAACGTACCCCAAGGAGTGGTGAAAGCAGTTTTGAATTGATCTTGAGGGTTAATGAAAATTTGATTGTAGCCTGAAAAACCATCCATGAAGGATAACAAGGCATGTCCTGCCGTAGAATCAACTATCATGTCAATGTTTGGAAGAGGGAAATCATCTTTCAAAGAAGCCTTATTTAGATCCCGAAAGTTAGTACACATCCTTATTTTGTTGTCTGGTTTAGCCGCAGTGACAATATTTGAAATCCATGGGGAATAGTCAATAGGGCGGATAAATCCAGCCTCCAATAATTTTTCAATCTCAGCCTTAACAAGCAGAGCCACCTTAGGATTCATTTTTTGAATCTTTTGTTTCACGGGCTTAGCATCAGGAACTAAGACAATATTATGAGTAACGATCTTAGGATCTATACCAGGCATGTCAGAATATGCCCAAGCAAAGATCTCAGGGAATTCATGCAATAGTTCTTCATATTGTTTCTGTTCCTCTTCATCCAAACATTTCCCAATTTTAATGACTTTCTCTTTATTGCAAGGATCCATCTTAACATCAGTGGTGTCACTTATGAGAAGATTACTTTGTTGAGGAGTATCCTTTAATTGAGGGAATTCTTTCACAATCTCGTCATTATCAATCTCTTTTCCAAAATAGGCTTCAGTGTTCAAACAATAAGGGAGTCCCCTATTGTGATGATAACGAGGAAGAGTGTCATAGGCTCCCAAGAACTCAGCTAAAGCATCGTCGGTAGGGAAGACATCCAAAGCATAGGCACACGAAGGATCCCCATCAATATACTCAGGATGTTGTATTGATAAAGATGTAGAGATAGCATTAACACTAATGCATGGTCTTTTAGAAGCTTTAGTACGTTTGTAGGGATTAAAGCCAAGTCCAAAGGCACAATTGTGAAAATTAGTCTCTAGAGGAACTCTTATCCCTTGTTCATGAGCACCACAACCCTTTCCATGATACCCATGCTTAGCAAAAATGTGAAAACCACGACCATAACGATCAGCCATTTTAGGAAGAGAAGGTGGTTTTTCATAAGACAAAGAATCAAACTCTTCATAATTAGAGATGTGAGGAGAAGAAGTTTGAGAGGCGGCCACAAAATTATTACTCATAGATTCAGGTAAGGTTGATTCTTTCTTTTCAACTTTATGATTTTCAGCTTCTTCCTTCTTTTCAACTTTAATTTCTCTAGAAGGAACCTTATATTCACCCACAAAGGTAGGATTAAAATCAAGGGATCCCCAATCGTGGTCTTCGAGGATCTTCCTAGGATCAAAATCCTTCTTATGTGTAGTGTCAAGTCGAGAAGAATCTTCTCCAAGAGCTCCAGACTCATCCAAAGAATTTTGATCATCGGAGAGCGAGGATTCACCGATAGGTATCTTATTTAAAGATTCGTCACTAGATGAGGACGGCTTAGAAGAACCCCCCTTAGAAGTGGATGTTTGTAAACAAGCTTGAAAATTAGTATCACCTATCAAGGTATATGTCTTACTATTATAAATAAATTTAACTTGTCTATGCAATGTAGAGGGGACAGCTTGCATACTGTGAATCCAAGGTCTCCCCAGTAGCAAGTTGTACGTTAGATTTCCCGACATAACATGGATAGGTGTAGGCAAAGTAACAAGCCCCACTGTGATGGGTAAGGTGATAGTACCTAATGAAGTTTTAGCCACATTATCAAAGCCTCGAATAGGACGAGAGTCCGGTTCAATTAAGGATGTATCCACATTCATCTTATGCAAAAGATTAATGCTACACACATTAAGACCAAAGCCATTATCTACTAGTGTTCGCCTTATAGCCGTGTCTTTCATGATAACCACAATCATCAAGGGATCATATTGATGTTGGATTTCACTAGTAGGCAACTCATCTTGGGTAAACACAATTTGAGCTTTAGGATTCATCACAGAGTTAACCAAAGATGCTATATTACTAGATGTATTCGGTGGAGGACCATTCAAATCTTTCAAGGCATCTTGTAACATTCCATGATGAGCAGAAGAAGTTTGAATCAAATCCCAAAGGGATATCTTAGCAGGGGTAGCTTTAAGTTGTTCTATGAGATCATATTCCTTTCCAAGAACTTGTGAAATACGGGGAGCTTGTGGAAGTACCGGTTGAGGATTAGGAAGGGAAACTGGAATAACAGGAGGGGGATTAGGCTGCCTATTATTTCTGGTATGATAAGTATGGGCAACCGCATGATAACTCTCTCTAGTTATTTGCTTGGCATAATTATAAGGACTTATAGGTTTTCTTCCTTGCACAGTGATGATTGGTTTATTCGGAGTAGGAAAGGAATCATGATCATACCCTCCTTGGACAGTAAGGAGAGGTGACTTAGAAACTTGAAAGGTGGGAGAAGGATAAGCTCCTTGGACTTCAAAGAGAGGCTTTTTATGCTCATTCAAGTTTATCATGTTAACCAATTTAGAAGTTTTGTTTTTGTTTAGAGATTTCGATAAAGTCACAAAGTCATCAAGAGCATCATCCAACAAAGCATGATCATATCTATTGAAAGGTTTATCTTTTGATTCAAAAGGAGACATCTCCTCATAGAGGGGATTGTTGAAAACAACCATGTTACTAGATTTAGTGGAAGATTGGATAGGAATGTATCCTTGAGAGGAATCATTCGACTTATCTTTCTCATCACACCTAAATGGCATAGTAACAAGGTTTATGAGTTTTTGGTAAAATGAAGGTTTAGCATCCTTAGGGTTCAAAAACTCATCTAAAGCTTCATCTAATTCATCTTGGCTATACTCATAATAATCATCGAAAGCATGAACATTTTGCAAATAAAAATCTGACATTTTGAAAAGATTACACAAAACTTAAACACCCAATGCAAAGAGACACACACTTTTTTTTTTCTTTTTCTTTTTAATGAAAATGAAATGAAAAAACACTAAATCTAGATCTAGATCTAACAAATGCAATGCAAGAGGAAGCAATGATAGATTCATGTCGGGTTCACCAAAATGTGTGGGGGAAAAAGCGAGACTAGGTTAATCATGCCCTAATCCTACCTTTTGACACACATTACGGAATACGAAAGAGCCTAGAGATATCGCCCAATTGGCTACTTCTTTTTGTGAAAGAGAGAGCCACGAGATATCTATTAGGATTTCTATTCCCTTGTTGAAATTGTAAGATCAAGTAATGCAAGTTCAAGCCCTAATCCCAAAATGCAAGTATGAACTAATAACAAGATTGCAGAATTGAGATTAAACAATGAACAGTTGTAAGTACAAGGATGAAATAAGAATGCAGATGTGTACCCGGAGTCAAAATCAGACTGAAAATGTTCAGGACGGGGGCGCGGGCGCCACTATCCTGAAAACTACACCGGAAACTGCTATTCTGTACTCTGAAACACTGTCGGGAAGCTGTCTGAAAGCTGTCTGTCTAGAGGACCAGGGCGCCCAGTGCCTCTGTCCCAGGGACCAGGGCACCCAGTGCCCCTGTCCTGGCAGGACCAGGGTGCCCAGTGCCCCTGTCCTAGTCTTCTGCTCTGCAATTTGATACAGAGTGTTGTCTCGACCTTCTCTCTCCGGATCTGTATCCCGCGGCGTCGTCTGAATCCTGAAACCTGCAATGATATCTGAAAAAGGGTGTATGGGCGGCTATATAGGGTTTTGCCTTAGTCAAACCCCCGCTTCGGTGATTTCCACCTCCACGAATAGCCAAGTTGTTTTGTAAACATATTGTGTGTGCAGACCTAGTGTGTGTGCAAGGTCCCAAAATGCAAGAAAGCAAACTAGAGCAACCTAGAAAGTAAACCCTAATTGCTTGTAAATGATAACGTAAATGCTCTAAATCAAGATGCAAAGTGATCTAAAGCATGAATAAATGATGTATTGAAGCTTATGTAAAGACATGAAAACAACATGAAATCATACCCAACCCTCAAGGGAGGAGTACAAGCCAATCTTCAGTCGGTAATCTCCTATTGTTCTTCAATGTCTTCAAAGCCCTAAGTGGATGAATGAATTTGATAGATGCTTGATAGAAGGATGTTGTAAGATGTTGAAGTCTTCAAAGATCTGCTCTTTCGCTGCATATGAAGTTCCTGAAAACAAAATTCGGATCCTTTCAAATGAAGAAAGAGAGCTCTTATGTATGAAACCCTAGATCGCAATTTCGTCTTTTGGCCGACCTAGAGATTGAATATCCCACCAATTTCTTGGGGTTAAGCTTTATTTTATGATTGGATCACGCTCCTAAAATTTCGGGAAAAATGTCCGGGACCATGTTGCACTCCGGGCGCCATGGTCCCGACAACTTTTCACCAAATTTTCAGGGCCATCAGATATGATGATTTTAGAGAGAATCCCGAAGTTACAGGTGATTTCGAGATGTTTTGACCCCGAAACCAAGCCCCCAAGTTCGAAATAGGACTTAATTAGGGTTTTTGATTGAGTGATGTATTGGAGGAATAAAATGCGAAGGGCGCACTTTAGTGAAAGGGCCCAACTTTATGATGTAGAGAATGATGAAATAGGACCTTAGACCTAATTAATTTGATTAATTAAGTGCTAAAGGGGAAATGCAATGCAGAATGTAAAATGCGCTAAGGCGGGTGCTAAACTAGGTGTGAAATTGTACCACCCTAGTGAGTGCGTACAATTTACGACGCTACAGTAGTGTTGGTATTTCCAACTGATTATCTAGAATTTCCTATAAGATAGCCAATCTTAATCCATCAATTTTAGACAAGTGACGAGCAAAATGGGTTTAACCAGAAGGTTGAAATGATCTAAACTTTAGGATCTGCAAGATGTATGGGGGTGACCCTTTGCAATATTAATGAATTTGTAATAAAGTGGACTAATATTGCTAAAATGCAGATTGCTCTCAACGAGCATGAACTAGATTATCCTAAATTTAATGTTGAATTGGCGAGATCCATGGTTATTTATCATTATTGGGTATAATTGAGAGAAAGATCTAACCTACACCTACTCCTACAAATAGAAAAGAAAAGAGATCAATAATATTTGAGATGGTGCCTAAAATTCACTTAAATTCTCAAAGATCAATGTCTAATCCAAGAAAGAGAGTCATAAGTGTGAGAATGTTGAATATCTTCACAAACCTTTAACTACTTAGCTACCTACACCTCACACATTAATGATTGAAATCAATTAAATTCAATAAATCACTCTAAATTCTTCTTAATAATCGCTATTAAACCTCTCAATTAACTGAAATGCATCCACAACATTTAATCCCTTCCTTAGAGAGAACATATAAACATAATTCACTTCTACAAGATAAATTGTAAAGATAAATGTTCCAATCCTTAACAAAAACAATTCATATAAAATGATATGCCACAATTTGAAGTAAATACTATTTATTTATTCAAAAGAGATGATACATTCATGAAAAAGCCTAGTTCATGAGACAAAATGACCTTCTATTGCTCCAACTCAGACTTGCTAATTTACCCACCTAGTTACAAAATTCAAAATTTCAGAACCCCTTGCAAATGCTCTTGAATTCCCTTATGGAAAAAATGAGAGAAAAACAAGATTCCGACCAATTGTACAAGTGTCAAAATTCAATTTTCCTATACAAGAGTATCCTATAGTACCTATACAACTTCATATAGGACAAAATTGATTTGTGCTCTTAAAAAGAGAAATTTTGAATATAACAATTTCTTTCAAATTCACCGCTTCCTTTGGCTTATTTTCCCCATGTGATGCTTAATGGATTATTTGATAGGACAAAATTTGTTATTGTTGTTTTGATGGTGAAGAGGATTCTGATTCTAAGAGAATAAGAAAATTAGAAAGATGACACAAATCAACATCTTTCCACTAAGTAGGAGAGGAATGGAGTCGAGACCTATGACGACAGGTAGTGGCTAGCTACTCCATATAAAAAATATGATGATATTTGAATGAAATCGTTTAATACACCAAGTAGTGTTTCCATTGGAGATCATCAACTCTAAGAAAAAATTCAATAGAAAGGGGTTTGTAGAGGTCTACATCCAACAAGGTCCTTGTGAAGGAGATATGGGAGAAGTGTTGGAAATATATGTGATGATTGATTTTATAGATATGTAATAAGATGTATGAGGTCCTCTCTAAGTCTTGAATTGGATCACGATCACCATAATTATATTTGGTGGCCACCTTGATAGGAGTTATGCTTGTCCCTTGTTTAGGTTGACCTAGTTGATGTTTGCAGAGATGAAGATGGTATATATAGAAGATCAAATTAGTGTGACTGTGTGTCTTTGGTGGTAGTTATGTGAGGGAGATGACATATAAATTATTTCATGTTATTATCATTATAGAAGTTTGTGATGCAAAGATAGTGAATGTGGAAGTGATTGTTGTTAGAGTTTATTTCTTGTAACAAAGATTCATGGAGAACTCCATAGTTGGGCACTGACTTCGTTTAACTAACTCAAATTTTATGGATGTTCATGTATCTTTCCATTGAGTAGTGAGCTTTATCCTAGAATTCATTTGTATCTTACCTTGGATAAATCCTACAAGTCCTTTGTATCTTGCCCTTAGATAGTAGACCTTAGCTTGCAAGTCTTATAGGTGGTAGTGTGCTTCAATGGTAGTGTTTAAAATAAATTGTAATGATATCATATATATTGGTAGTTAACCCTCACCATAGTTTTTCCTTGTTTAGGGGTTTCCACATAAATCTAGTGTTCCCTTATGAATTGTGTTTTATGGTTTCATGTTGCATTACTACTTATTATGTTTTTGAAGATTAACAGATTAAACTTATAGTATTTTTAGGTCCAGACCTATTCACCCCCTTCCTCTCTAAATCTAGAAGTGTGTTCAATAGGAAGAGACTAGTATTAGGGTCAACTTTGATAAATCTACCCAATTTTTTGCCTTTGTATTCACAGGTGGCAGTGCACCAAAAGTGCAATGAGAGGTGAGAGAGATGAACCTAAGTGAGGGAAACCTCAATAGGATTAATTAGAAGAATTAAATGATGGTGTCCAAGGGTAAATAGATAAAGCATGAGAATCCCATTTGTAGAGGACAGTAGAAGGGAAAACATCCCTATCATTAGTATTATCAAATTAAATAACAAAGAACCAACAATCATGAGAATAAATATCCATCTTACTTAGTACCATAGGGTTTGAATATACAAATATCTAGGCATGGAATAATATGAGAGACAATGACAATTGATTGAATCTTTTGATTAGAACATTTTTTTTGTAATAATAAATGCAGTCTAAAATCTTATCGCCCAAAAATACCTCTAGAATAGAGGAGAAGCATCTGAGGCACTTTTCCAGAGGAACTAAAGGACTCGAGAGGGTTTTTTGAGTTGGTCTGTAAACATACTCTTGAGTGTGTAATTTACTTAGATGCAATCTTTCAAAAGAATGGTGTTTTGTTAAGAGGGTGATTCAGAGTTGGAAATATCCACAGTGATAGTACAAATAGGGGAGCCTTTACCAAAAGGGATTTAAAGATGAGAATTGTTGAAGGCTATAATGGGAAGGTGTATTAGGTTTGAAATTTGACGACTAGAGGCCATTGGTGGCAGAAAGAAATTCAATAGATAAAATAGTTATAGAGATAAAAAAATATTCAATGTTACCATTGTGATAGGTATGACCATTTTGAAAGAGATTACAGATTGGAATCTTGTAAATTTTTAATTATTTTATCTAATCATTACACGTTCACATAAAATCATATCAAACATAAAAAATGTAACTAATCAAACAAAGTATCTAACTCTCCTTTAAGACTAAAGTTGGATCTTATTTTGACTATTTCCACTAATGAAATTATATTTATCTTAGTTGCCAACATATATTACCATTATTGTGCCCACTTAGTCAGCCATCAATTAGTTAATTAAAACTTATTCAGTTATCAATTAGTTAAAACTATATTTTGGCTACAACATATATAATTCGATCTCCCACAAATATGAACTAATTGAGAAGCAGATTAAATTATGTGTCAACAAAACAAGTACTCAATATCCCCTTCACTGCAAGTCGCAACTTAGTATTAATCAGAACAATTTCTAATATAGTATAAACTGGCTATAATTCTAATGAGATGTATGGCTCAACTAGGTCAAAATATTTATGTGAAGAATTTGGACTTGTTGGCCTTACATTTTATCATCATGGCTATTGAAGCCAAGTCATTCACAGAAAGTAATAGATATCTTAGGGCTTCTACAATATCTTTGGATGCTACTTAGGCTAGTAATGGAATAATCTTTAACGTACAAAATTACGGTGCAGTGGGTAGTGGAGCACATGACAATGCTGAGGTCCCCTTATCATTTATTCTTTTGTTACTAATATTAGATATTATTTACTACCGCTTTTACCATTTCTATCTTGAGTAACATAAAGTTTACATCTTATTAACAAGGACTCCAAAATACTATATCTTATTTATATTCTAATTCTTTTTAGGCCTTTACTAATGCATGGAATGATGCTTGTAAAGTGTCGTTAATAAATTTGTATTTTTCAGGTGAGAAGACTTTTCCGGTTAACAATCTAAATTTCCATGAACAGTGTCAGCCTAGCTTCACATTTCAGGTGTAAAATTTGAACATAACGGTAAAGGATTAAAAAACAATGGATCTAATAAATGAAGTCTGCTTTATCAAAATGTTGTATATATGTATGCTAAATTACTTAGTATTTGTTTAAGTTAATAACTATTCATTAATAGGTATACTTGGGTACTCCTATCCATACAAGATAGTTATTAGTCCAATTCAAGACAACATCTAAGCATACAGGTTAGGTATTTGTTCATTTGTGATAGAATCCACATAATTGAGATATGACACCTATCTTCTTTAAGCATGGGATAAGTATGGTCTCTTGCTAGACTATTAGGACTCATTGGAACCATTTGAGTCCTAAGTTGCATCCTTAAAGACTACACTTCCCATTGGAAGTGGAACGAGGTCATCATCCTTAGATTAAGTAATCACATATACAAGCATGAAACCCACCTCAAAATTCTATCTATAGCCTCAGGGATTCAAGCGATCCTTCCTAATCCTCCTTAGTATGAATATCTTTTACTCTATTATTATGTTAATAATTGAACCCCCTCACTCAATGATTATCTTGAGTAATTATTCACTATAATTCTTACCCCTCAAAAATCACATCTTTGATTGCCTGCGTACTAGGGACATAGTCCATCCCTAAATTGCCTATATACATTTCTTTTAAATGGGATCAAGAACTATTTGGTTCTACCTTCTAACTAAATTTGATGTAAATTATATAGTTGGTATTCAACCCTTTCTAAAGTCATTATCCTAGACGATTCCTTTGTGGTCAGTACAAATGTTGGGAAGCTCATAAAGTAAAAAGGTTACATATTGGCCTCTTTTTTGTTTACCTAATTCCACTAGGTCCTAATCCTATGATCAAGTCACCCTTATCCTATGTATCAAAATAAAAAAAATAGTTCAATCCAACTAAAATCATTAATTTGAATACTCACATTAGGTTTATTAAAATTTATGAAATTAGCTTTTCAATATATTTAGAATTTCCTATCCCTTGGATCTTAACTTGACAATGTCCTTTATTACTCACTAGTGATTTATAGGGATGATTTCATAGATGTCGTTTTTCCAATTTTATTAGGTGATCAATGTAGTAGCTCAATCACGAGGACATTACTCGTAAGCACTAGCCAAAGACATTGTTTATATTGAAAGTTGCTAGTTTTCTAAGTTTCCTACTCTTGAATTATGTTAACTAACCAATATAAAACAAAGTGCTACTTATTCATTCATCATGAAAATCAGTGATTCATTGAAAGGAAAAGAAAGCTAATACATAACCTTTTAATGAGATAATTACATCAAAAAGCTTCAATTATTCTATGCGTAACTTACTATTCTAATTAGTGCATCTTTCATTGGAAAGTGAAACTAAAGAAGTGACAAGTGCTTAACATATATACTTGAATGTATCATTTGTCAACAACACAACATTCAAGGTTCACAATGAGTGGGAAGGAATGAGGTAGTGTTTCTTCTATTGTTAGCGAGGATGGATAGGCAGATGCAGAAGAATTAGAAGATGAAGATGAGAAAGGTCGAATGACAACAGTTGTGGTTTAGTTCTTGGTCCTCTTTTCTGGTTACTGGCTATATATTTTCCCTTGGCCATCAATCCTCTTTTTCAGTTTGGGATCTAGATTTTGTGAAACTTTGGTTCCTCTTCATTGGTGAGGAATTTTTGGTCATTTTTATGGTGCACCCAATGGAGGGGGGGCCTTTGATTTTAGATGGAGGATCTGAAGCAAGGAAGGAGTGGTCTATGATGTGGGTGGCCCTCCATGATCTTAGTGCTTTTCTTGTTGTTTTCTTCTTGGTTTTCCCCATGTTTCTTGGGTTGGAGATTCCCTTAGCAGTTGTTGTTGCTGAAGGGGGCCCTTTCACTGGGCTTTTTGTGGTGTGGCTTGGGGCCATTTCTTTGGAAGTGGGGGTTGCCCTCCTCATTGACTAGGGTGAATTGTTTTCATGGAGGCTATGCTATTTTGTCTCCTACCTATAACCAATTTAAAAAGAAAAAAACATAACTATAGTTAAGTTATTAGATCAATACAATATCTAAAGATCTGATCTAAATAATGCAAGAACATACCCTAACTAACTATATTATGCATCATTTAAGATATGATAAATCTTAAGGTTAGGATTTGCATTGTGATTCAATTAATGTTAACGATGTTTGTAATCTATTAATTATATTTTTAAAGTATGTGGTTTATTAAAATTTTAGATCTAATTAATTTAAAAAAATATTTTTATATTTTTATTTAGTTATGTTTTAATAAAAAATATTTATTATATATTATAAAAATTATTAAATTATTATTTTTATTAATATTTTGATTTTTGTATATTTTGACTTTGCATTTAGTTTATTCTATTTTTATTTTTATTTTTTATTTAAGTTTAATTTATTTTTTTAATTGTTTATTTCTTTTTACAAAATTACAAATAATAATTAAAAGCTATTAAATTTAATTTAATTTAGAATTATTTATCTTATTAAAATTATAATTTATTTTAGAACAGTTATATTTGAATTTTTCTTTTAATTTATATAAATCAATTAATTTATCTCTCCATCTCTCAAACTCCTTGTTACTCCCCCCATCTATATCTCAATTTATCTCTCAAACTTTCACACACACTCCTTGTTTCTCCCTCTCTATTTCTATCTCTATCTCTATCTTTCAATCCCTTCCTCTCCATCTCTATCTATATCTTATTATCTCTATCTTTCTTTTTGAACTCATGTTTGGATCCCTATAACTAGATATGTTAGGTTTATTTTTTAAAGAATAGATATAATAATTAAGTATATTTTTTAATAGAATTATTTCAATTTTTTAATAGAATTATTTCTATTTAAACCCATAAAATTCCAGGGACCGTGTCAGCCTGGTTTCACATTTCAGGTGTAAAATTTGAACATAACGCTGAAGGATTCAAAACCAATGGATTTAATACATCTCATTTTGTCGAAAAATTGTATAGTTCTATGCTATTTGTATTTGTAGTAAGAATAGTAATCCTTCTTCAAAGTTTACCAAACTGTAGATTAATTCTATGTTTGATCCTGATTCTGTAATTTTGTGCACTGATTCGAGAATATCGTAGTAACTCAAGACAATTTTTTAATTATTATTTTACTAGGTCGATGGAAATATTGTTGCCCCAGAAAATCCGAGCAGCTGGAAGAGCACATATGTGTGGTTGTTGTTCGAGCATCTTCAACAATTTACATTGACAGGGAAGGGCACTATTGACGGAAAAGGAAGTAATTGGTGGGGTAAACATAAAAGTAGACCAACGGTTAGTAACCATTTACACTGCTGAACTTCTCTTGTGTGTTTCTAGTTTCTGATACAGAATATATGTAAAATACTACCTAAACTAGAACCTTAATATATGTAAAATTTTACGTAAACCTGCACAGTAAGATTCTAGTTTGAATTTTCAAACAGAATTTGCAGATGAATGAGGAAAAATAAATAAAGCCTTTAAAAACGGAGTTATTTTTTTAATTAGCTCACAATAAAGCAAGCAACAGCTGTTTTTCAATACACAGGAATAAAACAGAAAGCAGCGAGTATCTTCCATAAAGCATGAATAAAAATAGGTCCGTAAAGCATGGGAAAAAACTACTTACATGCGCTAAAATTATAGATGCATATCATATGACTTTCTTTTTTCCACAGGCCATTCAATTCAATGATGTGAAAGGGAGTGCACTGAGTGGACTGAAGGTGACAAACAGTCCTCAATTTCATGTCCAGATCGTGGGTATTACCATTCAGGCACCAGAAAGCAGCCCAAACACTGATGGAATTGATACGTTCCAATCCACAAACATAGTCATAAAAGATTCCACTATTGGAACAGGTAAAGGAATGAGGAAGTGCAAATATTTTCATTTTCAGATTTTGTTTTAAATAAAACTGTTTGAATTTCCAAGGGTGAATTATCTTAGTGATAAATATTTTGTATCATAAATAGTTTGGATTATATTTCATGACACATCAGTAACATTCTTTGATTACCAAAGTACACTCTATGATACATCAATGATTTTATCTGATTACAAGCTAAGAAACAGATAAAAGACAATGGATGCGACTATTATAATTAAAAAAAATCATATCATAGATTGATTATGATCTCAGATTTTTTCTTTTATTCTTAAATATAATATTAAATAGCAGAGATTATATGTGAATAGAGAAATATGAGTACATTGAAGTTTGATGACTGCAGGAGATGACTGTGTGGGGATAGGTGATGGGTCTTCAAATATTAACATCAATGATATCACATGCGGTCCACGCCATGGAATAAGGTGATTAACGCTCTAAATAAACACAAATCCCTTAACAGCTAATAATAATTTATGTCTGTCCAAATATGTTAGGCATGAGAAATTCTTTATATTATTTGTATAATTTTGCAGCATTGGAAGTCTTGGAAGAGGAAACACGAAAGCAGATGTCCATTCGATTCACGTGAACGGCGCCAAGTTGACATCAACAACGAATGGATTAAGAATCAAGACATGGCCGGTATAATAATTATTTCAATAATCTCAAATTAAATCATTGCTGTTTTAAAAATAACATAAAAAAAAAAAATACTTCTGTATGCTGAGGATAGATGAAATATAGAATTGCAATAAAGGAGAACTACAAGAATCATTGTTTATTTTTATTTTCATGGGATTTTCAATAGGTTACACTATTTGAAATGTTCATTGACAAACTGTCTATGATATAACAGGGGGCTTCTGGCGTGGCAAGTGATATAACATATGACAATGTCCAGATGGAAGACGTAAGCAACCCAATAATAATTAACCAGTTCTACTGCGACACAGGTGACACTGGGTCTGGTTGCAAGTCTCAGGTAGACATCTGATCTAAATCCTTAATTAAACTCAGTTTTTGCTTTCAATACAACTGAGATCTGATTCGGGGTTCACCTTTTCATTTGATGTAGGGTTCTGCTGTGAAAATCAGTAATGTAGAGTACAGTAATATCAGGGGCACATCAGCAACAGAAGACGGAATCACATTGTCGTGCAGCCAAAGCGGATCTTGCACGGGCATAAAAATGGAGAAAATAGATTTGGTAACTGGCTGAGGGGCGCAAGCCTCTTGTAGTGCCCAAAACTTACAGGGTGGAAATTCGATTCCTTCACGTTGTCTGGGCAACAATGGCCAATGATATAACAGAGATGTGAAGCTGTCTCTAATGCAGTAACCTCTTTCTTAAATCCCTGAAAAGTAATGTATTCTTCAGAACAGTTAGCAATTAACAATTTGGATCTCCGCTGATGGAAAAAGCCATTGGCTTTAATATTTTTCTTGTCATTTCTTTTCCAAAGATAATGGGAACGGGAAT